>NC_069144.1:31236324-31292921 GCF_943734635.1 Anopheles cruzii | reverse complement strand
AACACCGGGACCGGTCACTATGCTAATAAGCCACAGGACTAATTTCGAGTTATTTTGGGATGACGAATTCTTTTCTCTCGTTGCTTTGCTACTAAAATGATTCATGTTCCATGTTTTACTAGCCAAACAAAACTTTATACAAATATTTTGTTAACAACCTGTGTCTAAACTGTAAGTTTTCACTTCCATTTTGGTTTATTAAAACATTTTGTACATATTTTACCGGCGACTCGATAAAGGCCCCGCCGAGCTGTGTCGCAACAATATTGTTGATAATGATAAATATCTCTTAATGACAAAAATTATACAACTTCTTCCTATCCCTTTTCGCCGAACAGGGCAGGGCTTATCGCTTCCTGTGGTGCACTTTTCGCTTCGCTCTGCCACCGGGAAAGCATGCAAATAAGCGGTTGGCGACGGTGGCGGAGTGAGTGAGACAGCGGAACGCGATTACGCTTTTTAACGACGAAAACTCCACCGCGCAGCGAAACTTTTCGCTGATCACGCTGTCCTTTCTCCCTTGTTCCGGTTCCGTTGGCCCGTCAGCCAAACGATGCATCGATGCACATCGAAGTGAGTGCAAAAAGCGAAAAAAGAAAAACAGTAGACCGGCAAGGATAACACACCTCCGGGTGAGGAGCAGGAGTGCGGACCCAGCGAGCGGACGTAACGAAGAGACGGCAGCGAGAGATTCCAAGTGAAAGCACAAAAATCAATTTGACAAGGGAAATTGCATTTTATCCGACGCAGGCTGGGCCGCAGGCGCAGGGCAGCAGCGGCAGCAGATCCTGAGCGGGCGGATGCGACGAGGTCGGCGACAACGTCAACGATGACGCGACAAATTGAATTTGACAGAAACGGAGACGGCGAAGATGCGATGCTTATTTTCGCAGCGTGTCTAGGATTCCTCATCCGGTGCCTCCGGTGTTGCCTTCGGAACCTCAGCTATAGCTGGATTAAAGAGGTAGCGGCGCGGCGTGTTTACAAGATACGCTTGATGTAGAGGCTGAGATTCCAGTTCCGCTTTGCTGTTTTGCAATGCGACAACATTCTTGCTATTTAGATCAAAATGCATGGGTTCACTGTTGGGACTCAGAATGTTGTATCATAACCGTAATGACGACTGCCACCACGAGTGATAGCCGCTGGTGCCAGCTACCATACATGATCTCTGGTCTAAGCCTTACACAAAGTAATGCTTCAGAGTAGAACCGTGAGTTGTGAGAATTCGTTTCAGTTGGTTAGCTTTTCCTGTTAGCCATTTTGGCTATTTTTTGGGCGCATTATAGTCCTCGCTGTCGCTGTTGAGCGGAAGTCTTCCATCATCTGTGGTGCATTTGCACACTGCATCTCCGACCACACAATGCGCGGCACAGTACACTGCAAAAACGTCACCAGTAAAGGATAATGTTTCGGTATCTTTTCTATGGGAAAATCCAAAAGAAAAACATAAAATAGTTATGTGGTTTTATAAATAATTTACAAAAATTACAACTAATAAATTATCCACACAAAAAACTAAGTTCACAAACAATGAAGAGAATATATAGAAATAAATGAAGAGAGAGATGAAAAAACGACCGAACGAATGAAACAAAACGAGAAAGTTAGTAGTTTTTGCGCGTTTTTTTACGTACATCATGTGCTGAATATCTGAATCGCTGAAAACACACTGTTCGGTATATTGTATACTATCGCCGTTACAATTTGAATTTGACGTACTGTCACTTCACCAGTTCGCTATTTCGCCATTTCGCCATGACTCTCTTGCGAAGCATGGCTCTCTATTCTCTTTAATGTTTCTCATTCCACGCGTGATCGAGCGCGTTTCGGCTCGATCCTTCAGTTCACGTCTACACGAGCGAGAATAAAGACATTCCATCAGAGAACTGTAAATCATTTTCCTCAAGTTGAACTCCCGGTTTTCATGCTACGGGAAACGCATGATCACACACTACATTCTTGATCCCTGCGGAGAGTAAACCGACGAAGCGAGGAAAAACAATGGTCACACAAAACAAACAGCCGTGGCCAAAGCGCCAACATGGAAAACTCCCAGGAAGCCCCGCCGTGGGCGAATGGCGGCGGCACAAAAAATAGGAAACCGAATGAAAAATTCCATCCACTCCGGCAGTTCCGTTCCGTGATGTGCTACAATGAATTCTTTATGCGATTTGCGCGTTTTTCTCTTAACTCTTAGCCGCATGCTGAACGTGGCATGATAATTTATTGGTTGTAAATAATATTTGGTCTCGCCCCGAAAGTGAAAACGCACGATTCTATGCAGACATGGGTTCGTCCAAGCGGGTCGCTGACTAACGTTCTTGTCGCTTGGCTTTGGCGATAAGGACGAAGATGCTGGGTCATAGTCATAGCTCAAGACATGCTGCAACATGACGCTGAGCAAGCTCACTGATCTATCGGCGCGCGACAATCGGTGGTAAATAGACTGATAAGCCAAATTTGTTGCTTACTTTCTCTTCCGAGTGACTCACAAAGTCCGCAGCAAACGGTTATTTGCTTTTCCGATTACCTGCCGATTAGGCTGGCCCTTCGAAATGTCCCGGGTAGTCTTGGATGCGGCGCTTTTCGGGTATATAACGATCGCACAGCCAACTTGCAGTTCATCAGTTGGGACGATCGCTGCGGACATCAAACAGCTCTGTGCGTGAGAGCATTCCCCCTGGCGGATGTTAAGTAGGCACTTGCAGGCAAAATGACATTTAAATCGTTGACTGCTTTTTCCTACTTTACATTGTGTTCAGGATTAATCAACCAGAATCGTTGGCCCGGTGCAAGATTATAAGTGACTATTTCGAGTGCCTGTGTTCGAGTGCCTAAAATAAAACGTCGCCTAGCATGGCAAATGAGGGAAAAATATTAATTTTGTGCCAAAGCAAACACTTCAGAAGCTTCGGAAGCAACCTAGATTCCCGGGAAGCGTTAACTACGGGACCACTCGTTCCTTGGTTCGAGGCATTGTGATATCGGACAGAAGGAAGTTGGGAAACACTCTTCCAAGGCGCTGGCGAATTTATTTCGGGTCAGAACTGTTCTTTTGGGCTGCGGAAGTAGCAACGCACGGTAAGCAAGTGTATTTTTAATAGCAACAGCATGTTTCAGATCCAACGCAACGGCCGAGCCGGAGCGCTTAGAGCGCGATTATGTGGTACGAGCAAGTTAGGTGCGAAAAGTTGAAGCCACATGAACACACGGGGACTCGGTTATGTTTCAGGTACGCCTTTCCGTCAGCATACGGACAGGATAGTATAGGGTAGGGTAGGTGGATAGGAGCAAGTTTTAATTGCTCCAAGATCCGCATCCGGCTAGTCAACTTTTTCAGGGCTGCGAGAAGCTTTGCTGCACACGGACGTACGTATCGATTTTCACGCAAGGTTCCGCAAGCGGAAAGTTTAGCGAATGCGAAACCAGCACTTGAAGGAAGGATTATGGAAAGGATCGTGTTCATTGCTATTCAACCGTTTGAAAGCTTGCTTGGTATGGTTTGAGATGTAAATTATTTATACATTTTATTGACGACTAATTATTATTAACGCCTAAACTAAAATAATTGTATAAAAATTGAACATTGTTAGCCGGGTGTTAAAAACTGTTTCACTTTGCGAAGGGTTTCAAAAGATAAAGACACCAAGATTAAGGAAGAGGCATCTTTTTGCTGTGAATTATACCCTTCGGGATTATTATTATCATTATTAATTATAAAGTGGATTGGCAGGCTCTCCAATGCGATTGGCAAACTCACTAGCGTTCTAGCGGCTTAACATTGCTTCCTTTTGGCTGGTTTGGAAACATAAATTACAAAAGTAATTAAAATATGACCGTAATGTCTAAGTACCAACGGTAAATTTTTAATTTTATTCCGATTGAAAACCAAAATATTTGAAAGCGCAAGATGTCTGTGCTCACAGAACGAAGGAAGAGTATCGTTGGGCATGATTTGGTTTAATGTTTAATGTCAATTGACCGACACCTAACTGTTGAACCATTGAGGAAGAAGCATAAGGAATTAGCGTAAGCGAAGCTTACTTTATGCAATAGGATCGTGCATTATTTACGACATGAAAATGAATGGAAGCTTGGAGAAGTCCTACATTATGCTCAGCGATTGTAACAATGTACACTAGCGGTTAGTTAGATGATCGGGACGATTTAGACCGAGATGACCTCAGCCAATAGTTTATGGTTAGTTTCCGAAATCTTGAGAGAATAATATTCCCACATCGAGAAGCCATTCGTTTGAATGCTCATAGAACACAAATATACACTGAGAAAAATGTTTTTTTTCCTAATGCTTTCAGTGTTTTACCCGGCTACCAATCAAATACACAGTAAACTGAAATGTTGTTTGAAAAAAATAATGAAACTTTAATATAAAATAACGTCCAAAAAAAATGTGTACAATTGAAAGGTAAGGAATGTTTATGATTCTAATTTTAAATTTCCAGTGATGGAATAGTGATATGTACAACAATAAAATTGAAAAACTATATAGCTAAAAACGAAAATTTCAATGGATTTCGAAAAGAATATATTAAATATAACAAATTTCGATTCTAATTTTACTTTATCATTAGAATTTTCACATCAATGACGGTGACTTTGCAGAATCTCTTGGCTGTTGTCTGTTGGCTGCTGAGACTCAAAACCGTACCAGTCAATATACTAGGTGTGTGCGTTGAGAATCGGAAAATGTTTAACACACAAAAAATATTTTTAAAATTTTTATGCAAATTTCTATTTTATTCGAAGTATGTGCAATCGCTAGCTATACATTTCTCCTATCTCTCTGCTTAATCATGGAGTCCCAGACGAAAGAATTCTTCGACTTTTTAAGTAAACTAATTAGTCATCCAATTTCGACTTCCTCGTAGAAAAACGAAGGGCTGCTCAGCCAATACGTGTCACATCGATGAAAATGAATGATATTCGGAAAGAACCAAGTCTGGTGAATAACGCGGGGAGGGATAGCAGCTCCCATCCAAGTGATTTGATAGTATCCTGAAACAGTTTTGTTTTTTGGGCGCCTGGTGCTTGATTCTACGAGCCACCAGGCGCCCCCACTAGAATTGCATTTTGGTCGTTTTTCGATCAATGCATGGTTCAAATAGGACATTTGTTATCAGTAGCGATCGGAATTAACGTTTGCATCAGATTTTAGGAGCTTGTGAAACACCACACCTTTCTGTCCCATCAGAAAGTCCATTTTTTGAAGTCCTTCGGCGCTTTTTTTTGTAAAGTCAAAATCGCCATTTTGAAATTTTTTAAACCACTTAAAGCACTGCGATCTTCCAAACACAAGTCCCGACAAGCATTTGGTGCGATTCCGAAGCAGTTTTCTTCAACAGGGGCAGAAAAATAATAATCCCCGCAAACCGTCATTTTCAGGCACAAAAGTTGACATAGTTTAACCCTTTCAAAGATGGGTTGCAAACCGAAATAATTTTTTCTTCGACCTGAAATCGATTACCTGATGTCAAAACAAGGTAATGATGAATGAACCGCTAAACTGGGAAGTCCCAATCGGCAGGTACAGCCATCATTCTGAATTTCCGATTCTCAACGCACACACCTAGTAAATACCGCACTATAGTGAAAAGGTGGTCATAAGTCAACTTATAAACTGACGGTTTTAGTTATATTAGCCTAAAACAGATAAGTTATCTATAACAAATCCGAATTTTTAGCCTTCCATGTTGCCCAGATTCCGAGAATTCATCTGTCAAAGTCGAAAGAGTGATAAAAATGGCTCTTCAAAACCACCTTTCATCAGCTACTTTAACGCGATCGTTAGCACAGTTCTGCAACGGTAATGTTGCTATATTATACATCATGCAAAAGGTAATGAATCCTTCTTTCATATGAAATAAGCAAATTTTACGTTTTGCATTACCGGTACATTTTTATCGGGAATTTGTATAGAAAACTACGAAAAAACACAGTTTTTCAACTTTGGTAATGCAGCCAATATTTTACGCGACCTTGTGCAACTAAACTAGGCATTACAATCAAAGTTTTGGCAATTTTAAACTATTTCTAGTACGTTTTGCTTGCTTACTTTTGCTTTGCTTGCTTGGATCCTTGCGGATTCATCCGCTAGGCTTATTTTAAGAAAACACCTCCTGATGCATAAGGAGGCGCCTGGTCTCTATGTTGCAGAAGATGGCTCATTTGCACAAGATTATGCATTTAAACATTTAGGTGTAATGCAGATTGGCGTTAATTGGCATAGTTCAGGCGTTTAAATTGTGCATTAAAAGATTTTAGTGTCATTCAAATTGCAAAGCTCAGGCGTTTAAAAACTTTAAAATAATGAAAAAAAATTATTTATTATACTTGAACGCTTGCATTACACATAAACATTTGAATTTAATCAAAACACATGCAAAGAAAACAAAAATGTTGAAAAAAATTCATAGACTCTTCCTAAAAACAAATATGTCCGCCTTTCCCATACAAATTCCCTACTGTGCACCGGTCCATCGCGATCGCAGCATCATAGATTATTAATCGACGATCGTCAACATTGTTATCGCTGACTACGGTTTACTGTTGCAAGCAATCATCTTCAATACTACACAATATTAAGGCAGAAAACGGAAAAAGAGAACCATTTTATCCGAGTTCAATGAACTATCTCATTTCACTACGAACAATCTAAAAATAAAGTAAAGTTAACAATCTTTATTTTTGTATCATTAAGGCAAAGTGGTAGCTTTTGATCGCTTAAACGAATGATGCAAATAAACAATGCAAAATCCGAAAGCAGCGCCCAAAGTGCATAGAAGCGAACACCTGCAAGCAACCATACACTGTACATCCTTGTGTTCTATTGCGCATGCACTCTCAGTTTTCCCCGCCAGCACGGGCCCTTGACAGTTGACAGGTACTTGAAACTGCCGGAAGCACGAACACCGAACGGGTCGGTAGCCATTAACTAAAATTATTAACGACCCGAGTTTTTCCCAAACGCTGCAGCCGCTGTCGTTCGAGTTGCAGCTTCGAAAAAAACATGTCGAACCCGTTCGCGTGATCGGCTTTTTCCGGGTTCGATTTATTTAATGTTCACAACAGCGGTGGTCTTTGGTTGGTAATTTAGGGCCATAATTTCTAGCAAAACTAAACACGCCGCCGCCGTTTGAGCCAGAAAGTCGGCATTTCGTTGCGACACAAGCCAGAAGGATCGAATTGGAAGCGTATTGCTCGATGGCACCATATTCTCGGAAAGCTTTGATGCAAATATTCCAGCGGTTTAGATTTCTTATCAGCATTTTGCGCTCATCATTAGGCCACCTATCAAAACAAAAAGCCCCAGAGATGCTGCATCCTGTGCTGAGTGACCGAGAGCGCGGAACACACTCACACACTCGAGAGCTGGAAAAGTCGCCTGCTCCTGCGGTGTCCTTTGCACGCGCGCCGCATCGCTCTCACGCACGCACTCTCTCACCGCTCACCGCCGGTTATCGGGTTTATCTCACGCGGACACTTATTTGCCAGACAGCAGGACGGGAGCGCGAGCGGGCGCTTTTGTGTCCGCCGCCGCGCGTTTCCGGCAAGCCGTTCGGTCGCTTTCGGAGTCGAGGCGGGCTCTCAGTTGTGGAGTAATCGTTGTGCCGTTCAGTTCGGGGTCAGCGCGCGAAGAAGCGCGTATGCAATCGGGTTGAAGTGCACTATCCAGTAGTCAACGGACGGCAGGATACGCTGGGTTCAGGGTCAACGGCGGCGGGGCTCCTGTGCGGTTGTGCGCGGTTCGCGGTCGTTCGTGGTGTTCCGGTTCCGGTTTTGGTGGCGGCTCGACCAAAGCCAACTGCTAACTGGTCGCTGTTCAGTGATGTGGCTACGTGAGCATGTCTCTGCCAGCAGCATATGGTGTGACTACACGTGAGCCTGCGAGAGGGTGTGGGGCATGCAGGAAGCAGCAGCATCCTTTCGTGCCGCTGACGAAACACAAAATGCACGATGGACCAACGGTGCTGCTGTCGGAAGAGATTGTCGACACACGGAAAAGCACACCAACCTAGGCGCCGCCGGATGCTGGAACTCACCCAGTGGAGCGAACAAAACTTAGTTTTGCGCGGGAACGTGGTGTGAAGGATGTGGCACACGCAAACATACACACCCGAAAGTCTCTAGCGTCCTAAGAGGCGAGCCATCTGCAGGGCACCAAACAAAGGTTTCGGAGGCGAATCTTTCGGCAAAACATGGCCGAAGCTTCACTGCAGTTTAAGTGAAAGTGAAGTGAAACATAAATCACAACATATCGCTCACGTGAGATTGGCTAGCTGAACCGGTGTTTTGTGAAAATTGTGAGAAAATTCCCCAAAAGAAGGGCTTCGATAGTTGGTGCTGTTATCAACGCGGCGGACGGTGCTGTGTGTGTCCAGTGGATGTGAAAAGTGCGTGGCGGATAGAGTGTATTGGTGAGTTATGCGCTCGGTGATGCAGCTGAATGCAGGCTATGCGCGCAAAGTACGCAATGTCGAATTGCTGCACCGTTGGTGAGATCAGTGATTCCACACGCCAAACGCACTTTGATGACGTATGCTTGCGGTGACAATGTGCTGGTTGCGTCGTGAGCGTGCAGAGTGTGTATTCGTTTGAAGGCAATCCCCGTGAAACAAGGTCAAGAAATCGAAGTGAAACTCATCAACCATGGCGGCGCCCGTCACTAGGATGCGAGATCACCACCAGGCGGCGGTTTTGCTGTGCTTCGTCTTAGCGTGGATAAACTGCGGCAAGTATTATGACCCACTGCCCTTTACTCCTTTTGTCACGAACCCCGT
Source organism: Anopheles cruzii (assembly GCF_943734635.1). Classification (NCBI taxonomy): domain Eukaryota; kingdom Metazoa; phylum Arthropoda; class Insecta; order Diptera; family Culicidae; genus Anopheles; species Anopheles cruzii. The sequence continues at coordinate 31,284,120 of NC_069144.1, read as the reverse complement.
TCCGTCGGCGCCCCGTGGCGATGTTTTGTTTCGGATTTTTAATACATCATCAAGTCTGGGGCATAAAAATTCGGCAATCTCTGACTGGGTACGGGGAAAGAGTGCGAAAGTCGTATGCAAAGCGCATGAAATATTCAATAAACGCAGCCAATACGCATCGCTCGAAGTTGCTATTAAACATTTATAGCGAGCCCACAGTGTAGCGCCTGAAAGTCCCAAAAATAAACTAAACCACCAGCAACCAGCATCAGCAGCATGAAATATCGGTACACCGAGCGCGTGTGAAGAAAGAAATCCTTGAAGCAAACCGGCTGCCGGCCCAAAACCATTCGCCCGACTCTTCGCCGCTGAATTATTCAATTCCAAAACCAGCATTGAATTGGTTGGGCGAGCAGACCGCGTTGGGTGAGCAGCAGGATAACAACTGAAGGACCGGTACCAAAAAAAAGAACGGTGCAAACAAGTAAAAATCACATCCTCAGTCCTCTCAGTCCCGACGCCGGTCAGTAAAATTGGAATCGGTGGATATTGGATTCCTTCTTGTGGTCGAAACAAAAACTAAAACCCCTCGCTCTGGCGACATGCTTTGCATGTGAAGCTATCCTGTCCTGCAGAGGCACCAAAGGATGCCTCGCCTCGCCTGCTGTGCGCGTACGCGACTGTCGGAAGACATTTATTGGCATGAAGAAAGTCGTTTTGTATTGCGAAGTTTCACGTCTGATTCCGAGCAGCAGCCGCAGGAGGAATGGCAGAAAGTGTCCCCGCCATTTTTCGCGAACGAACACAAATGTCGGAAGCTTCACAGGAAGCAGTTTCCACGAGCACCAGCACGAGTGTGGAGGGATCAAAACACTAGCTCGGTATTTAGTTTGGACTCGCAACATACCAGCGCATGGTTATGCTCGGCCCGGTTGGTGGTGCAACCGCATGATGTTGCGTAACGCACACTGTCGGGGACCGTAATGGCATTTTTCCGATTTGTTAGTGAACTATTTCTCCGCAACCGGGCAGGGCATCAAACCAGTACAGTTTTGTTGTATTTTGTTTTTATTCGAAGCGTTGTTATGTCATTCTTGTCCGGTCTATGCATTGAGATTCGGACTGTTTAAAAGATGGCTCTACCTGCCGATGTGGACTTCCTAGTTTTGCTGTTCATTTATCATTATCTTTTTTCGACACCTGGTAAATGAGTTCAGGTCGAAAAAGATAAATTTAGGTAGCAACCGATCTTTGAAATGATCAGATCATGTCAACTTTTGTGCCTGGAAATGACGTTTGGCGGGGATTATTATTTTTCTGCTATCTCTTGAAGAAAACTGCTTCAGAATCACACCAAATGCTTGTCGGGACTTGTGTTTGGAAAATCGTAGTGCTTTAAGTGGATTAAAAATTTATAAATGGCGATTTTGACTTAACAAGGAAAGAGCGTCGGAGGATTCCAAAAAGGACTTTCTCATGGCACCAGAAAGTTGTGATGCATCACAAGCTCCTTAAATCTGATGAAAACGTTAATTCAGATCGTTACTGACAACAAATGATCAATTTGAAGCATGCATTGATCGAAAAACGAAAATGCCGTTTCTCTTGTCCAAAATGGAGGCGCCAGGTGCTCCATGGCCTGACGCTTCCATGACCCAAAAAGCAAAACTTCCGGTCCAGTTTCAGGATACTACCAAATCACTTGGATGGGAGATACTATCCCCCGCCCATCCGCCTTATTCACACGTATTGGCTGAGCAGCACTTTGTTTCCTACGAGGAAGTCGAAATTGAATGACTAATTAGTTTACTTAAAAAGGCGAAGAATTCTTTTGTCTGGGAATCCACAATTTAGCAGCCTTGGCACATACTTTGCCATACTTTGGCATAGCTAGCCTTGGCACATACTTTGAATAAAATAGAATTTTTGTTTTTCATTGTTATGAACATTTGTTTTTTATTTTTAATAGCCCGCATCTCAATGCACGGACCTGTGATACAATATTAACTGTGATTATAGACGGGTTCATTTTTTTTACACTTCCATTTAAATTTACAACAATCGAACTACTTGTATTGCTGACCAGTGTTGGTGATTTATTTCGAACTTTACGATGTTTGTTTCACAGATCATATTCCAATATAGGAAGGAAACTTGGATAACATTCTTTGCATGAAGTTTTCGATATCATCTTGGTCTGGTTTAGATCGCTTCGTTATTGCTGCCGGTCTTGCATCTTCAAAGCATATACATGGTGGAGCGATATGGTAGTTGCAAGCAACAAATAAATGAATACGCTAAACCGAATTTCTTTTATTGCGAACGAAGAACACAAACAGGGAACAAACCGGTTGACTAGCAGATGTGTAAACACGGTTGAAACCAAGCACGGTTACCGAAAGAAGGACTTTCAAGTCCTTGGATCCAGTGGTCTGTTTCGCGAAAAAGTCTAGCGTGATCGATACTGGGCGGCGCGGAACGATTGGGCGATATTTGATGCTGGTTCTGTTTTCGTCAACCCAACCAAAGGTTTCTAAATGCCTGCTAATATGTTTATCCTTCCGCCAGTCGGTGAACCAAAATCCTTAACTCCCACCGAAAGACACTGGTTTAACGTTGGCAATATTGACGCTGCAAATAATAGACTCCACAGAGCACAGCAGACGCAGAACACGCAGAAAGAGAGCGGCTTTGGGGAAAAACAAAACATTACGAGATCCCGGAGCCCGGAGAATTCACTTTCTTCGGCGGTGGCGTCTTGGCAACATCTTAGCGCGATTTTAAAGCAACATCGTAACAGAAGGGACGTTCCCGTTTAGACGGAAAAGTTGAAACCATACGGCAAGCGCCTTGCCACGCTCTGGCAACGAATCGTTAAACCGTGCCAAGATAAATATTTAGTGAAAAAACAATGTCTATCGCGCGGCACGGTCTATCTCACGGCGCTTGAAGCGTTCTCGCTTTTTACAAGATTATTTTCCTTCTGCCCCATGGCACGCGAAGTGCTTGCTAACTCACCGTGGATTTTCCAGTGAAAATGAATACCAATGTGTGGACCGTCGAAATGGTGTGGATATAACGAAACGTACTACTTCGAAGAATATGTTGTACATTTTGTTGCATTTCCCAAACACTTGGTTTGAGTTTCACTCTGCATTTTCCAATACCTTATGTTTTAAATTAAGTGTGTTTTTCCGGTCAATTAGGTTTTCTGCTAGAGTTACCATTACTCAAGCGTAATTGATCACAATTTCTCACATTTCAGTTCGTAAAAAAATAAGTAATTCCAAAATACAGTGTCATCCATTTCGTAGAGTCAAAATCACAGGGCAGGCATTTTACAGTTTTCGACAGTCAACCCAAGTGTCAAACCTGTAGTTGAATGTCTGCCATTTTAGAAAATTAATTGCTTATCAACAGAACAACTTGTTCAGATGATTAAAAAATATTATAAAACTGAAAATGTGAAAACGCTAATTTTTCCAACAAAATTTGCTTCAGCGAGAAGGTTTGCTTATCTTATCAGAATCGACTGTTGCCATAGGTTCCGAGGCGGCCATCTGGATGACATTTTGTTTCACGCATAATGGCAAAGTACAAACTTTATGATAAATCAAAATTAAATTAAAAACTTAACTTTTTATGTCTTTTTTTAAGTTTGTTTGAGGAACAAGGAAATGGATGAACCTGTTTAACATTTATAACAACGAGTCAACACTTATTGTATTATCGGTGCATCTTCTTCATCTCGTAATCGGTTCATGAGTTTGTCTTCAAACATCATTTTAAGACGAACGGAGCTTATTCTCCAATGCTATTGAACATCATTTTTCAGTCAAATGTAATCGGGAAACAGTTCCAGCCGCTTCGCAATTTTCGCATTGAAGACGTTTGGAAAGCTTTAAAGTTTTTCGCGAATGAACTACGTTGATCAAATGCGCCATAATTGCCCGGAGCTGCAATAAAACCACCCAGACATCAGCCTACGGCAGCCCGCGGTAGCGCACTAACTGGAGTCGTAAAAGCCAGCACTCGTCAGAGTCGCAAACACATCCGCACAAGATGTGACAGAAGTCGAGGATCCGTCCAGGAGCACAGTGGCTTGGTTTCAATTTCTTCGTATGCCTTTTCTCACGTCACTTCAGCCAGCTCCACCGAAAAGGGTTTTTGTTATATTAGGGTTAGCAATTTTATTTATGATTTACACTGCGCTTTGACGCGTCCATCCGCAACCCAAACGCCGGCTGGCGTCGGTGAAAAGCTCGTAAAACCGTCAACATCCAACCGCAGGCGCGCGCGTCCCTTTGTGTCCCGGGAAGTGTGCAGGCGACAAAGCGTAGGCCCACGGTGAGATTTGCGGCGCAAGAAGAAACTCTCCGTCTTGGGGCGTCTCTGTTGTGTAAGGGCGAAGGAAAAATAATTTTCTTTCCCAACGCTGCTGGTTCCCGGGCGGGCTTTCTGGTTATTCAACTAAATTTCCCACCGGACTAACGCAGACTGCTCTGCCGCTTCTGACGGTGAATGTAAAAATTGGAGCCCCATTCAAAGTTGGCTTAAATTTGGCTATGTTTAGCTGTTTCGTTATTTCTCACTCCGTGTTCCGTTCTTCTTCTCCGCTTTCGGGCGCAAGTCCGGACCCGACAACCAGACAACGGAGCATTGAGCGCGAATGTCTTCGCGGCAAGTGCTAGGAGAAACTTTTTAAATTAAGCGATTCCAACATAAGATTGTCGGCAAAATTTATGTATATTAAACGGCAAATGACTGACGCCGAGTTCCAGAAAAGCGCAATAAAAACCGGAAAAGGAACCCATTTCAGTTCACGGATGCCCCTTGCTGGAAGATGCCTTTGAGACACAACTCAAGCTTTTGAATCTTCAGCGATGGCCATTGGAGCTGGGAAACATAAACAGAATATTGAAAACTTTTCAATCTCTACGAAACTCTTCAAGTGTATCACCAGCACACTATAACCTCAAAATATTAACAAAATATTTGTTTTGGTAAAGCTCACATAGTTTGAAAAAGCAAATCCACGTACGTTTGGCAACAATACACTAATTTTTTTGCCGAACACCATCCTTCCTTCGCGACACACACACTCAGACAGTCGAGAAGGATCCAATTATCGATAGCAATCGATGACTCTCCCCGGCGTCATCCCAGGCGTTTCACTTGGAACTATGAAATCTCAAGGTGTTCCCTTGCGACTCTTACTATTCAGGGGTTTCCCCACGTGTTCCATACGATTCCCCTCGAACAACGGAATATTGTAAAGTGAATCGGAGTTGCGCAGACACTGATAATATCAACCGGTAGGCTATTGGCACATTTGTCGGTCTCAAGTAACACGGAGCGTTTCTCCAATACTCATTCAAATTCAAACCCACTTTTTGAGCGTATGCCACAGAAAAAAAGGCTGCGGCCTAACTGCGGCCCGGGCTTTCGGCCTAATTGTCTGGGATCCTCCCGCGAACCTGAAGTAAATTGAAACACACTCCAAATGCGAAGCTCCAAAAATGGGAAAAACTCTTCTCATTCTCATCTTGATTCACCTCCATTGCATATTCATCGAAAGACGATCCGCTCACCGTGTGCCGCATCAGCATCGAAGACGAAATGCAATTTATTCATTTGATGTCACGTGCAGCTTTCATGATATATTACTCAGCAAATATTTGCTCATGCTAAGTTATTTCCAGTTATTTCATTCTTCCTGCCAGCTTACAGAGCTGATGAGGTAGAAGCTCTTCGCCTTCGGTGTGCTTTGTATTGTCACCCGGATTCCCGGATCATCTCCTCCATCCCGGCCCGGTTCAGTCTGGCCGTAACACGTGACAGCGTCAATCGTTTTCCCTCGTACGGCTTGGCTTTTTCGAGCGATCGCTTTAAGTGTCAGCCTTCGCCACCTGACGTGCTCCTTGCGTGGAGCCGAAGAATTGGTGGTCTTCCGTCCGGCCGGGCTACCATAATCGTCGTGGACAGATTGCTTCTCGCGCCGACCGGATGCAGCTCATGATTTTCGTCGAGATTTTCCGTAGCTCCAGATAACACCGGAGTAGGCAGTGACTGGCTGAATGAATTCCGACATTCCGTTTCCGCTGTCATCTGAAAGTGGACCGAACTGAGCTGAACCATCAAACATCCCATCCCGGAGCTTACGGACTCCGTTAGCAATGACATCACGTAAACGAAATGATGCTGCTTAACGGGCAGATTGGTCTCTGGCTGCGCCGTGTGGAATGTGTTGTTGATTCTTCCATGTCCATCTTGGTGGCTCCTGCTGCGTGAGGCACTCCAGCCGTAGCCAGCTGACGGGGAAAGGATTTCGTGGTGCGTGATGAGTTTTTCGATTGGTAAGATTTGAGCCAACCAGACGGTGGCCGACCAAGGTCGATCGAATAAGAAGTTCGCCGGCAGCCGGCGCGAAAGTAATTCCATTACCGCGCGCACAGGCTTGTGGGCTTTCCACTCGGCCCGATTTTCCATTGCCAATCACTCACCATTAACTTGGGAGAGAGAAAAATCCATCACCGGATGCTGGAATGCCGCTCACGCAGCGGTACGCTTTTCCTCTCCGAAACCCCAACACATCCAACACCATCGGTCCAGGGTATCAGCGAACTGCGAAACTTACTGCGTGTTACACATGGGCAATGAAAATTTATGAACACACCGAAGAACACGCCGGCGAAAACTAACGGCGGCCCGGGCCGTCGCTCTGACAGTCAACACGACCTGGCGTGACTTGTTCAACTTTTTCGATCTGCCGCGCCGGAGGGTGTCACCGGAGGCCTCTTTATCATTCGTCTTATCGTAATCTGGCATCGGTGGTTCGGCTCGCTGTCGCGAAAGTTGAATCCCCTGTCGCCGCGACACTTCTTGTTCGGAAATCGCAAGACGAGAACGACGACAAAACAATACGGAAATTTGTTCGACATCGGTGAACAAATTTTCACCACCAAGTACGGGCCAAACCGTGGAGCAAGCGGACGCCTGTTGCTCGAACTAAGGTTGCGACGCGCCCGAATGTTCCGATTAGGTTCCGATTACACTTCGTTGCCCAACTTTGCCCACCTCCCCTATATCGAAATTATTAATCTGTCTTGAGAAATGAAACATTTAATGTTCAAAATTACAATGTATTTCGTGCACCAACGTCAAGCCTACTGGATATCCAAATCACTTCAAACCTCGTAGGTCTGTGAGGGACGTTGTGTTCAGAATGAAATACTTTATAGCAAACATTGTGTTAAACTTAAATTAAAGATGCTCGGCGTCTTACACTGTAGAAGGTTTTCGTGGAAGTGTCTTTTCCAGCGTTCTGGGGCAACCGCAGATCATCTCAGACCAGGTGCCGAGATATACGGCAGATAGTTTACGAAATGATTTATAGCATGGCCCTTTCTGAAGTAGTATCGTCTGTATTAACGAAAAATTGAAATTTAAAACTGATTCTTGGAAATAGTTATTGCACCACCAGCAAACACAATGCTGCAACAAGACTGTGAACTAGCATTTCAGATAATTAAGACAGCACGTCGCACTATGGGGAATTTGTATGAGGCAGGCGGACATTGATGGTTTCAGGAAGAATCTACACATTTTTTAAACATATTTGTTTGTTTTACATTTGTGGTGTGAGACGCGTTCAGGAATACTAAATTTATCGATATTTTAAGTTATTGGAGCGAGCGAAGTTATGTAATCAGCATGAGAACTGCTCGGTTATCAATCATAGTATTGACTTTTTAATCGATAGTCATCTTCAAATATCAAAATTGTAATAAAAATCTTATCACTTATGCGTGTAAACATACAAAGGAATGTTAATCAAAGGATTTCTTCGTCCAAACTCATGTCGATATTAGCTACTTCCCAACAAGTAAACGTCCCAAGCGTCCTAACAAATTAGACGTTCATAATTGTCTTCTTTTCGTGCCAAATCAATCACTTCTTCCAAACTTTATTTGTCTTACGATAAATTTTTCATTTCACTTATTCTGCGTCGCTTTGACGCTAACAAAGCTCCTCCAAGGACATCCGTTGTCTACTTGGATCCGGATCAACGTTTCAATCTCAGAACTATCGTCGTTCAAGTCGAGTCACTTATGTTCAATTCACAGTTCATTCGCGTTCATTCATTTATTTTACATGAAATTGCACCAAAGAATAACGCTAGGTAAATATGTACTTATTACCTGAATTCGATTGCACATTAGATTGTTCGAAGAAGACTTAAATATTTTCCCTACTTTACCTCAATAATAGAAAAATAGGACGGACAACATAATAGCAAAAGTGACAGGACCGAAAATATAAAGAGTACTTCAACAATTCATAAACGCAATACGTTTTGTATGGCTATTTGTACTTGTTTTACAAAAGACCAGGCGTTCCTTGTACATAGAACTGTTTTCTTAAAACTGGAAGCTAGAAACATTCAAATTAAACCAAATTTTATTATTAATACCTAGTTTAGGTGGACCAACACCAACAACTTTTTGCTGGACTACCAAAGTTGATAAGCTGTATTTTTTTAATGCTTTGTACTAATTCCCGGCAAAAATGTAAAAGAAATGCGAAATATTTATTTTTTCATCTCTTTTTATTGATAAATGATATGTATTATCGTGTGAAAACTGTGTAAACGATCGCTTTAAAGTAGTTAATAAAAGTTGGATCCAAAGATCAGTTTTTGGAACTCTTTTGACTTTGACAGGTTAATTCTTAGAATCTAAGCCACGAAGAAGGCTCGAAATTCGGGTTGGTCTACTCTAAGATAAGCTCTATGTTAAGGAAATATATCTGAAGTTCTCAAACTTTGAATTTGCAAAATGTCCTCCTTTCAACGAAGTCCCAGAAGCTGCCCCAGTGACATTCGATCCCCCCGATATTCATCAAGAACAATGAAACCCAAGATGGCGCACTATTGTGACTCTAATTTACCTGTTACCGGCCGCACCTATTGTTTTGTGACGTGGGCCCAAAAGTTTCGCCAAGCGTTTCGCGCGCGCGTCGACCGTTTAGTTGAGGCAGAGAAGTCAAACATCGTACGACACCTTGCGTTTAATGTCCACGCGCCACCTGACGACCACCGTACCGCGCGCGGTGTGCTTGCTTTGTGCAAGTTGTTTGATTTTTGGACATTTATTATTCCCACAGCAAACCCACGCCCCCGGCACCCACCGACACCGTCGGGCGGTTCGTCTTGCCGGCGGAGGCAGTATTTTATGCTCCTTGTTTCATCCGCGGAACCGCTCCGGAACCAGCGCTATCCTTCTCGCCTACGCTGTGTCTTGGGAACGGGCGCGACCTAAGCACCGTGACCAATCCGCCGGGATGATGGCCACGGGAGTCCGGTCCCGGGCGAGCAACGGAGTAAATAAGGTTCGGAACGGAAAAACACCCGACAACCTTCGACAAGAAACAATAAAACGAAAGCAATAAAGCGGCGGCCCGTGCCGGGAAGAATCACGACAGCAAATTAAGTTTGTTCTCTTGTTCGGCCACCGAAAACCCCGGAGCAACAGTCAGGCAGAGCGGCGTATGCTGTGCGCTGTGGCTGTGGCCCGTCACACATACGCCTCCAAGGAGCAATCAATTAAGAGGTCTATCGCCTGTCGGTATTTTTCTTCCGTTGTGCGGCCCGTTACAGGACGCAAACACACCGGCACGGACGGACTCTCCTGGTGCTCCTCGCTGCCTTGTTGTTTGGGGGCTCGCTGGGAACCGAGGAACCGTTGCTGGGGGAATTTGCTTAGCCGCACAGCATAGACGCATAGCTCTATTTGTGCCCAGGAGTTGCCCGATGCCCACCGATGGTGCGCTGGTGCTCCTCGGAGTTCGGTTCAGGTCGGAATAAGGTGATGATTGCAATAAAGGTTGCGATATCGCACGGGGAGACGTTACATAAACAATGTGCAATCTCAGGGGCAAGATATGTTCGCCCAAAACGATGATTGACCCTCGGAGATGGAACACGGCACCACGTGGCGGGCCGAAATTCGTTCAGCCGAAGATGAGTTCCACAAGTGCCGAGGTGGTGGCTGTTGCCGAGGGGTTTCTTTTACTACAATCCTTGGCCTTCTTTGGGGAGCGGACATCCGCTGTTCGTCGTCTAAACGGTCCAGTCTTCGTTGACAGCGGGAGAAAGAGAGTGACCGACAGCAGCGACAGGCGACGAGGCGATTTTGTGTTTCATCGTTTTGTTTCCATCAACCTAATTGCGCGGTAAAATACCGCGTCCACAACAAAGCCACCGGATCAGTGCTGCAGGATTCAGTGCCGCCATTCGCAGGCTGGCCTCCCAGGGGCAGCCCCGTGTCAACATGTCCGGGTATCGGGCGGCAAACAATGAATTTTCTTCAAACACTGCAAACCACTCCAGCGAGCAAGGCCCAACAAAAGCCACCAATTTCTTCCCACAATGATACAACATAAGAAGGTCCGGGCTCGCGAGCGGACCTACAGACCGGAAGCAATGTGTGCAGTGTGATTTACCTTCTTGTGACGGTCTATTAAGCTAATACGCGGCCACCCGGGACCGGGGATGCTCCTTCGAGGGGAAACACAAAGAAATCGCGACGTTTGTTGCATCGCCTCCCATTGTTTGATTGTTTGACGGTTTTGTGTGGTCAAGTATTTGGCCCGGAGCCTGCCAAGGAAAACCGCGAACAAACGGGCCGAAGAAACCCGTTACCAAATATTATCCGCACCATAGACCCTCGGGTGAGTTTCCGGTTGTTGTTTTGCCGTTCGCCGTTCACCAATATTTGAACGGAAGGGAGAATGGTGCGAACGGAACCTACCCGAAGAGTACTACTGGAACATAATTTTATGTTCGACTGATCCAAACCCACACTGTCGAGTATTACACTGCAAAAGCCATTTTTATTTGAGCGCTTTGGTCCGGAATGCTGGAAAACTGTCCCAAAAATCACGCAGACTGGCAAAAACGAGTTGAGCGCGAGTTCCACAGACATTACAGTGTTCAAACAAACGTCAGACAACACGCAGGACACTTCAAAGAACGGTAGCCAGAACAAAAAGCAGTGCTCACTCTCCGCTCTAAGCAGTTGCGCTCCCACAGGACACATTGTAGCGGCAATTTCCAAATAGCAAAGAGCAAAAGAAACCCACCCGGGGTTCGCCTAATCCTCCTGCTTAACCGAGCATAACCGCACCGTCTCCCGTTGGTAAACGCTACCCCCGGGGCTCTCAAGAATCAAGAAAGCCCAGACCCAGACACTGGCCGGTACTGGCGGAGCGGCCCACCCAGCCAGCCCTGAACCAGAAAGCGTATCAATCAATCATCTTAACAGACTCGAAGCTATGGCTGCCCCTTCTCGGAACCGGGTTTGCTCATCCGTCTTAGGCAGAATCATCCGCCGCTGGGACGCTGGTTCCGCCTGAATTTTCCTCCAAAAAAGCACACATGCTGGTTCAGGATTAATGCGGCTGAGCCGACAATTTGGAGCCTGCTGACTGCTGTCGTATTGCTGGTCGGCCTTCGGCTACGGCCTGACGTTCATCAATCACACACCCGCCCCCGAAACCGTGGACACCGAGACGATGGCAACAACATCTGAAGATTTGTTTCGTGGCGTAAATTTTGTCGCCCCCGTAAACTAATGGCTGTCACTCAAAGTCGACACATGCCACGGCATACGCGGCGCGTCTGTGTCTGTGAAAAAGGTAACCTGTGTGCAGTGCTTTGACCCGTAATATCGCGAACGATACCTAATAAGGTTTTGTTATCTGATATGAGCAGATTGACACCAATATAACTAAACTAATCAAAGAGTTAATTATCTTTATAAGAACATTTTACATAAACTTATAAGTTTTATTTTCAAAGCACTGTCGCGATTCGAAGTGTGCTTTTTGGAGCTGATAAATGGACATAAACTTTCAGAAATGGACGAGTGCACTCGTTTTGAAGAAACAAAACTACGATTGTACAAAAGAAAAAACGTTCCGTTCGTGTTTCGTGTCATTTTCACTGCGCCCGGCACGAATCGGTAAACTGAATTGAGTAAAGTACGATGCACCAAGCACACAGCAGGAGAAAACGGAACACCAGCATTATTAAGGATAATACGATTTTTATGATGAGAAACAATTCAGGCAACAAACGAGCACTTTTCGGGAGACTTTCCGTCAGCTGCGTCGTCGTCGTTGTCGGCCCGAGGAAAAGCTGCTTCTCGGTGCCGTGCGACTTTCCCGCTTGGGATGTGACAGAAAAGATAAAATAAATGGACACCACTGCTGCTCTCATTTTCCCATCAACACAGAAGATTTACGAAATTCAATTTGAGCCCTTGCACTGCTGCCGTGATCTTGCCCCGTTCACTACCGACCGGGCTTGCGACCGGGGGCGGTATAAATAAACCGAAAAAAAACAAAGCATTATCACAACAGTGTGTTATCACAAGACATTATCGAGAGCGTTTGCGATGCGAAAGTACTTACACGCATAATTTCACAGTTTCGGTCCAATGAAGGGAGGAGAAAAAATATCGAGCAAAAGTATTTTCGCACAATTCGATGTCGGTGAATTGTATCTTTATTAATCTTTATCTTTAATCTTTATAATTGTGTCTTTATTAATTTAAACGGTTGATTTCATACATCATTTCATACCTTCACATTCATTTCGTGTATAGGGTGATCCATCCAGTATTTGGATTTTAATCTACTCGACTTTTAAAACGTCAAACTTCATTCTGGAAATTATAAACATTTAGTAAGAACTTTGACTCTATACGCTTGGCGAAAATTGGGAAAAATTAAAACCTATTTAAAAACCTTCACGTCGTGCAAGAGAAGAAAATGCACCCACAACGAGTGACTGTTTAGTACAGACTTTGGTCTGGAGTCATCATCGACCCGACTTCGAAAACGGAGAAGTAGCCGTAACCGTAGATGGCGTACGCAACCGAGAAATGTTAGGTGATTGGGGTTTCCGGCGATATTGAAACTGAAACCTTAGACGACATTTGCTTTCAACAGAACGGCGCTACGTTCCATACAGCGACAGCCACAATCGATATTTTGCGTCCTATCTTCGGAATCCAAACACAGATACAGTTCTACAGTCCTTTTTAGTTTTTTATAGGAACTCATTTTAAAAAACGGCATATCGCTTGAAATTCATAGATTTTGGTAGAAAAGCGTAAACTAAAGATTAGTTTATTTTACATCCTTTTCATTATTTATTCAAGGAATAATAACCGCGATCATCGCTCCATCAGTTCTAGTTCCGCCTTAGTCAAGATACTGAGAACACTCTCTCTGTCTCCAGTTGCGTACCGTAAACCAAATGGACGCGTCAATTAAACTTAGCCGCAAGGCTTGCTGTATTTGATTTTGAAAACTAAATTTTATTTTGCATCACCCAAAGCAAACCTCCTGGCGTCGACTTGTGGATAGAATCCCATCATCTGCCACGTTTCCGTTGAGTTGCCGATGTTTGCCAATGGAAATGGTTCTGTCCAAGAAGAGATGGAAAGAAACAAAAATTCATTTTTCGAAATCCTCGCCTCAGGGTTTCCGTGACGGTTCTACGAAATGAGAAATCATTTGCATACAGAACGAATTCCTCTGATTCGAGCACTTTCCTTCGTCACCACGGCTGATCAATAGCGTCGAGAGTTTGGTTAACTTTGACCTATAGGCGTCACACCAAAACGGGACAGCTCTGCCACACACGAAAAGGATTTGAGGTGTTCCAATTTATTTTTATTTGGTAATAATATCTTATTCTACAGTATCCTTCGATATCTGATCGCAATTGATCATTGCGTGGAGAGCAATTGGTGGTCGGTGGTCTTACTATACTTTGTTAAAAGAATTATATGCTAGAGCTCTTTTAGTTATGCGATGTTCATATGTGGCACTTATAATAGGTCGGCTTTTTCGCTCCCACAGAGTAGAGTCAGTAGTAGTTCCGGTGTTCCGGTACGGCGGAATAAAGAGGCACGCTTCAGCCCTGAATAACTTCGGCGTACTCCACAGTGAATAGCCGAGCACCAAAAGTGTCAGTGTAAGTGACGAAGAAGCCCTTTCCCACAACAGTTTCGTCCATTCGCTAGCGACCAGCGACCTCGATCGTGCACCGTGCAAATTTGGATCGATTTCCTCGACGCAGGGGATCCACTTTGGTTGTGTCTGCCTTTGGAGCGGCCCGAGCGCGGCCAACCCCGAGTGGCCGGATGTACAATAGCGAAATGTACAGGGAAGTCAACGGCAGCGGCATGTTGTGTACGAACATTTTTCGATTGAAATCTCAAGTTGATTCTATTTTATTCTGCAACCTCATCGGCCGACGGCCCACATCCACATAAGCAATGGCACTCGGCGACAGCCAGAACGAAGCCACGGGGGAAGCATCTGAAGTGCCGTCACTTCTAGAGGATTTCTCCGGCCGGCTTCGAACCCCGTTCTTCAAGCCTTTCATCATTTTATGGTTAGCTGATCAATTGTACATAGTGAAACAACCTACCCTCGCCCGGGAACGGCACGAGCCATGTAGTGTCACGGGTGAACGGTCGGACGACAGCATTCCTCCCAAGTACGGCTTCATCCCGCCAAGTTCGCGTGCTGAAGTGTTTGGTTCTGGCGGCGGCACTTGACGACCATTTTCAATCAAACCACACCACAAAAGTTGATATGGCCCTTCGGAAGATGCTCCAGCGTCAAGGTAGCACCACGCCGGACGGATCCACTGACACTGCCACGCGGATTCGAGAGGTTTCCGTTCCGGCGGAATGTTCCGGCAGCTCGTTGCCGAAGAATGTTGTTCTGCATGCATCGTGCGGTGCCGCGAACGGTTGAGGTAACGCGCACCATCGCGCTTCGGAGGCAATATTTGAATTTTTGATACCCACATCCTTTGCCACGGAGCTATGGTTTTGTTACTTCGAAACATTTCCAGGAATTATCGGAAAATTGACCCCAAGCTCAACCTAAAGTGAAAATTGATTATATGTTTGCACAATTAATGAGTGTTTGATAGAAGCTGACCTAGTTGCAAACTAAAACTAATTTTGTTTCGAATCCATTGCCAAACGTCAAAACTAGCCAGTGGAGCAATATTTTTTTTTTTTTTTTTTTTTCTCTTAAAGAACGGGCAGAGCCGTATTTATTAAATCTAAACTTAAATCTATCGACATAATATAACTTAGGGCTACGCATCATGTAAGATGCGGGTGGCGTGGCATTTCCTCCAACGCGCAAGTGCCTTATCCCGGGCTTGCTCGGTTGGGGGTGGAGCAATATGGTGGGGGTTAAATTGACAGCTGGAGCCATCGGTAAATAAAATCTGTACAAATCTAGTATGAAACCGGAATTTGCGGAACCGTTGGCGCTAGCTTTTAATTTAGCGCTCATCATAATGCTTTATTGGCAACATTGTCCTTTTTTGATATCTGGAAAAAGATTCCAACTTAAAACAATGCAGGGTTTGGCTAACGAAGCTATAAATCAATAAAACAATTCGATATCGATAAAAAATAGTTACATTTTTCTTCAAATAAATTGTTAATTGTATTTGAGGACAGTTTAATGAGATACCCTTAGAATTATAAAGAAATCAATTAATCGCAAAACTTATTTGAACTGGTGTTCTGATAACTTTTTCAAATAAATTTTTATTTATCTTGTTTAATAACATCATGGTACATCAAATCGTTTTAGAAAACACATAGTTTATCGCTAGATGTACGGAAAATCGGGGGAAAAAATGTGCGGAAACCACAAAACACATCCTTGTTGGGCGTGATTGCATTCCGCTGCACTCTCTCTCCGGTCATTGGGCTGCACTTGGCTCCGTCGCAGAAACTTTTCACATGAATCCACTCAACACCCACTCAATCAACAAATTAGCATCATAGAATCTCGACATCTCTCTCTCTCTCTCTCTCTCTCTCTCTCTCTCTCTCTGCCATCGCGCTCGCGGGAACATTATCTCAATTTCTTCGTTCAATTTCTTTCTGTTTTTGGTCCGTCGAGAAAATTCTTAGCACACCACAGTCGGCAAGTCCTGGCCGCCTATCGTGACGGCGGCGGCGTGCAAAACAATGACAAAAAATTTCCATCCAGGATATCCAGGGTGGGCGCGCGCGGTGTCGACTGGCAACAGTTGGGCCCCGGTCTTCCGAACACCTTCTGCCAAGTCTACCAGTGACTGTCGGCGGCGGTGTCGTCACCGTACCGCAACACCGGAAGTGACGCTTTTTGGTGTGCGGCGCACCGGAGCGCACGTACGGTGCCACGGCGAAGTACACACTGTGCTGACGCCGACCTTCGTGCCAGATTCGTGCACGGCTCGTTGCCAGAGTTCCGGGCCGTGCCAGTCGACGTCGGCGGTCGATGCACGTACCTAATAAAGTCTCGGAGATAAAACTTCTTCCGGTCGGGGCGCGCGCAGGAAGGCGGCCGGATTTGCGGTGGAGTGAGAAGCCAAAAGACGTTACTTGTTGCATGATGATGCCGCTGCCAGAGCCTTCCGCGACACGTGACGCCATGCGGGAAGAACTTCGCAGCCACTTTGTTGGCAGTCGGCGACTTCCAAGAAACTCGGTGCTGCATATCGTTCCCGTTGCCAACCGGGTCTGCGTCCGGGAGCAGAAGGATCTCCCAGAAAAACGAACGCGTAAAACAATATGCCAACCATGGCGATAGACCGAGAGGAACCGAGGACAAGCGAGTGAACGAAAACGGGCGGTAGAAAAATGACACTTTATCCTTTTTGATCATCCCCCGACCGTTGGCTGGATTAGTGCAACCGGAGTGCATCTAACGCAGCCACGCCGGCCCCCAGGATTGGCCACGCCGGTTGAAGGCTCACTGGCTGCCGGTGCAGGAACGGATACGCTCCGGAAGCGAGCTCAGAGACCAACTGGTCCTATGCCGTGGTGAACAAATGGCGTCGCTTAATCACAGTCCAACGACGGACTTTTGCCGTCATTGGTCCGCTGTAATGGGGATATTATTTTGACGGCGAATCTGCGGGCCGGACTTTACGCGGGCAGTGTTTCGGAGTTGGTTGCAAAATTTGAAACATAAATCAGGGGAACTGCATGAAGTGTACGGTCCGAGTGGAAAACCCGAGACCTGAGTTGGCCACCTCTTGCGGAACCAGACGAGCGTCACGAAACAATAAGCTGGGTTCTTCTTTTAGCTTATTTTTAGTGCTACCGCCGAATTGATTTAATTTAAGTAAACGTTTCTTTCAGGGTTCCTCTGCATCCAATATGCACCGCGATTGTTTCGAACAGCTTCAAGCGCTTGTCTATTCGTCCAAGAATTGTACTGTTTTGTTGCATACTGTCCTGTAACATCTGCTTGCTTATAAAACGTAGTTGGGAAACTTTCGACACGATCGGTTGAATCAGAACGTCTACGTTTTAATTACTTGAATAATGCAAATAATGATTTCTGCTAGGCAGCTTTTGACAACCAGCTTGAATTGTAGCAACGGCCTTCATCTTCTTCTTTTTAATCGGCTACAATCGCCATGCGGTCTTGGCCTGCAATAGAGACAATCCTCGAAGCCTTTCAATCTTCCTTCGGTGCCGTCGTTATCTCCTAAATCGTAGCGTACCATTAAATCATTTCGTATCATTTCAAGGTCTCCTTCAGTTTCCGAAACAAAACAGTCACAAGGGACGTGTGAGCAGAGGCGCAAAAGCCAATTTTTGTTTCCGCCCCAAATCCGGGTGTTTGTGGCAGATTGCTTTGCGCAAATTGCACATAACTGGCAGGTAATATACCTTATTAATCGTTCTACTATTTGGCAACAACTCATGATGCACCACGACCCTGCAATCGAAGAAAACTGTTCACATTCGACCAAACTTGGCTTTTCGAGGTTCCCATCTTCTCGGCCCTACGAAAAATGTTTGAACCACCGTTAAGCGCTGCTGTCCGTGTCCGGCTGTCTTAAAAGCTTCACCATAAGCCACAGTCAACATTTCGATTGCGTCCGAACTCTTAATTTTGTTTTTCCCACAAAATTTCATAGAGATTCTTTGCTCTTGTAAACCTCCTTGTAGCGCAGCCTAAAATCAAAGTGTGCACGCAGCCTAAGTTCAAGGCGTGTACGCAGCCTATTCTCGTTTAATATGACGTCTGTCAAAATGTGACATTTCGTTAACGGAAGGAGTCATCATCGTCGGAAGTCGACCGAACCAGACGTCTTGTGTCCCTTTGTTCTTCTTATGTCCACGTGCTTAAGTCTTGCGTTTTCTGTCCCGCTGTCCTTTTCGTTCAAGTGTTCGAATAATTTAGATTCAACGGAATTCCACGTGTTTTACACTATCAATTTTTAGGAAGAGACACAAATCGACGATGAGCCAAAACTTGTCCAAGCTAAACAGCTGTCAAAAATCGACTGATTTCTCAAAATGGCCGAAATTTTCACCATATGTCGCTGGCATATGTAGCAACAAAACGCCACAAAAATCGGATAAACGGTGCCCTCGGAAATTCAAAAGTCGCAAAAATCCGCGGAAATACAAAATTGTTAATACTTTTTCAACAGACCACGTATTTTCTAAAAGCGTATAAAATAATAACACGAACCATTAAAGCGAAAATATCACATTTGAGCTAGAAGAGATAGATAATTTTTGGCATCGCAATTATTATTGCAAACCGATTGATTCATTCGACAAGTACGGCAGTACGCGGAGCCTTTTGTTTCTGCGGAGCAACAGTTCCACCCAGTAACCAGTTCATCCCGCAGGCAGGGCACATCCTACGGGATAATCATATTAGAGCATTATTAGTACATAAAGCTAATCAAATATAAGCATCGTTATCCGCCAGTCACGACGACGCTGGGTGCCGTCGTATTAACTGTTGCAAAATCGAGGACATATTTGGCGTTTTTGTGTGGTTCTTTGGGCTCCACGAGCCCAGCCGAAGTCTGGGTTGGCGAGGCATCAGAGTCCTCGGTCCAAGTATTTGGTCTCTTCGTACGTGACGTGACTAGCATAGATAAGGCGGACTAGCGCAGTCTGCGTCTTGCACGAATTGCGTGCTGTGGTTTAGACACTCGACAAGCTCAAACAAACAATAGAGACCGGTGATCGGCACGCCGCAGGAAGACTTGTTAATGGTATTTGTTTAATTTTCGCCAAAGATAAGAATTTCGCACTTGATTAACAGGCCGATAAATCACGATATCCGGAGACCCGGTCTGGCCAATACTGGCACAGAACACTTTTCATAACACTGCTGCAGCATCCTGGGGTGCCAACCTTCTGGAACCAAGGCGAGCACCACATCGCGGTAAAAGAATCCCGTGTACTCCGATGGCTCCGATGGCCATCACAATGGCCATGGCCGGCAGATAAAGACCTCCGTTTGGGAGCTAATGCTGCCCTTCCTGAAGCATAAACACAGCAGGCGGCGCTTCGCTGTGCGCGCTTCGCTAGTGCCCAGAATTCCGCACTCCATCGGATGGCTCCTTTCGTCGGCTTTTACTAAATCCATCCATTTCCGGTTCCGTGCGCCCTGCCAATCGGTGCGGTCCCGTGCTCTATGGTTCATATTTTATGCACCGTTTGGTCCACTTTCTTCTTTTATATTTATTGCCGGAAACCGGAGCTAGAAAGCGATTTGCACGGGCGCGGGGATGAGCCGCGAGCCGGAGCCGGAACCAGAGCCGGAGTATACGCAACAGTCTCATTTCGGGTCGGCACCCGCCGCACGTCCACTTGTCCCGCCTGAACGGGATTTCCCTTTTTTGCATTACTTTTTCATCCATTACTCACCGGAGCCGGACCCGGGCCCGCTTCGGAAGCCAATCGCCTGGGAAGAAACATCTTTCTTTTAGCGGACCATATTTCTTTCACTGGTGGCGCCACTTCTTGGCTTTTGACGGTGTGCGGGCAAGGGTCGCTCGGAGGGCACACTGTTGCTTGCTACCGGGGGGGTTTCGCTGAAAACAGCGAGCAAACACGGACGCGGCCAAGTTTCCAAAACCGGAAGGCACATTTTAAAAGGCTCTCCTCCACCCAAACCCAAGACGAGCAACACCCCGAGGTCCCGGAACTGCTACGGCCTGCCGCGCGCAAGATTTGGGACTGGATCGACTAAGGCTGCCAGCAGCGGGTTCTTTCCCTTTTGGCACCATTACGCGTAAAACACCCTCGGTGTTGATGGAGAGCATATTTTTCCGGTTGTTGCATTTACCGGATGCTCAACAACCGGAACCTACCGCCGTAGCTCTTGGAGCGGCTCTCTCGCTCTCTCCCTCCCTCTCTGTCGGCATCATCTGGCCGACATCTTGCAGACTGGTCCGAATAAAATCGAAATCGGTCCAGAGTGCGTTTCTTGCTACCGCCGCTGTGGGTGCCATTTATAAGACCAAGATTTCCGAGTCCAGCCAAGCGCCAGGCCAAGCAGACCGCAGCGTTCGGAAAGATTTATGTTACGCGCGGCACAATAAAACTAACATTTTTACAACCCCGGGTTTGGTGGGAACCCCCTCCGAAAGAACGATTCGATGTCGTTTTTCGTTTCCTTTCATTTCTTTCCAACTTTCTTTCCAACCAAACACCCCACCAGCGGACTTCGGAGCGGGCCGCCAACCGAACCCGAAACGCTTATCACGCCGCAAAACAAATGCGCCCCACCGACGAAGTCTTGCGGAGTGCCACAGCCGGTCGTAGGCGTTGCGCGACGCCTTACAGGCACTTCTTGGCACCACCACGCAATGTTGACGGTGGCTGCCCACAAGCACACAGAAACACACACGCACACCCAAAAGATGTGTAGTTATTATGCGGTGGTATATAAATTTTCTAACTTTGCTTTCAATTCACGTAAAAAGGGTTCTATTCGGTCGAGTTTAGGCGAAGAGGAAGTCTTTCACGCAAAAATGGCCTTTGGCCTTAGCAGTTTAGATACGCAAGCACAATCGGAAGCCCTATGGACCGAAACATGGACGCCATAATCTGAAGCACTTTTTAATTTTGAAAATAACATCCGGCTAGCTGTCCGCGAACCAACAGGAACACCGAGATGGTTTGTATTCCAAGTGTACAAGTTTAAGTTGTCCGGATTTTGTCGATAAAGAAAACACATAATTTTCAGGAGAACCTCAAAATAGTGTTATTCGCAGTAATCACCGTTTTATGTTACACATTTCGCCTACCACCCAGGCAAATTGTGGATTCCTTTCCAATAAAACTTTTTCTTGTTTCATCGACTCATTTTTCGCCTGGTTGTACAGGGTGGTCAAAAAATCGTTCTCTTTTTGAACTACCCAAACATCAAATTTGATTCAGGAAATTGTAGGACATTTAGGACATTTAGTAAACACTTAGAAATTTTCGAAATGGCTCGCTATACGCTTGAAGAAAGCTGGAAAATATTAAAAACTTACTTCCAAAGTGATAGATCTTAAATCAAACGGTATGATATTTGAAAAGCTCATATCATTGAAGCTCATTTCCCCCTCGGTGGCTATGGCAATTAGCAGAATTGTCGTGTTTGAGGTTTAGAAAACCCACACATCGTGCAAGAGAAGCCAATGCACACAAAACGAGTGACTGTTTGGTGCAAAATTTAGTCTGGCGGCATCATCGGCCACCGTATCAATGAATGAAGAAGGATCCGCCGGAACCGTCGAAGGTGTACGCTACTGAACAATGTTGGCTGATTGGTTCTTTGGCGAAATTGAAGCTGAAGTCTTGCACGACATTTGACTTCAACAGGACGGCTCTACCTGCCATACAGCGACAGTCACAATCGATATTTGGCACCCCATCTTCGGAAATCGAATAACCAGCAGAAGTGGTGTTGTGACTTGGCCTCCAAGAAGTTGCGATTTGACACCATTGGACTATTATCTTTGGGCTGCGGTGAAAAATAAATGTTATGCGAACAAACCAGCAACTATTGACATCCTCAAGAGCGAAATTAAAATTGCCATTGCCGAGGTAGGGGCAGACCATCGAAAATGTGCTCAAAAATGGAGTCGACCGAATGAACATTTGAGCGAAATTGTTTTCACACATAAATTTTATGAGCTTTCAACCTTTCAAATCAATGTTTAAGTATCGAAAAATATTTGGTCGTTTTCTTTTTATAAGCCAATGAAAAAGAGAACGCTTATTTGACCATCCTATAGTAGCTCATGGTAGACCATAACTTTCTGGCCCCGCCTAACCAAGAGCGTCGGTTTTTTGCCAACCCGATTAGATATTTTAGTGGACTTCACCTGTTGAAATGCATAATTTTTTGTGCCCAGGCCAAATTTTTATTGCCAGTTGCTATCCGATGCAAAAATGACTTCCTTTGCGGCCGCTAAAGAAGCATTTGCGATGAGCTGGAATTTTCCCATGGTTTTTAAAGAACGAGAAACCACTATTCGGGAAACATTCAGTGGTTCTGCTCATTGTTGTTGTCTTTGGGTAGGGTCTGCATCCAACAACTCACTGCAACAGAATGGTCGTTGTCCTTCAAATCGATATTAACACTACATAATTATTTAAAGTGCCGAAACTATCTGTCACATGTTTTCAACTGCTGGAGCATGTTAAGCTTCCACAAGCAAACGATGTGCTACGACCGTTTTTTCTTCAAATTAAGGTCCGTCTACACGCTACGATATATCGCTTCAGATCCGCTATCGCTACAATGCACACATGTCTATCCACACGCACACGTGTATGGAAATTGGTCCGAAATTGATGCTCGGCGCATTAGATTTTTTTGATCTGAAACGATATATCGTAGCGTGTAGACGGGCCTTTAAAAAGACAAAGTAGCGAATGTCGCAAATACCGTTTATTAGGAATGAAACTTGACGCTGATAAAACCAAGCTACTTTAGTTTTGAACAATGAAACTAACATTGTTTTTAAGCTTAAAATCAAATGAACAAAACGGGCTACAAATCGGATGAATCGATAGCACCGACATCTAGAACCTGGTAGTGCCAAAACTTATTAGAACCTGAGCTACTCTACACCTCACATGGGTTTGGCTTTTCAATTCAAAGAACACTGCCCAGCGTTTCATTAACTACGGCGTCCAACATAAACACAACCAGACGACAAAATAATCGCTTTGAAACTGGACTGTGATCACGGTACAGTCAGTCGGCATGATACTTGCAAAGACAGACGGAGGAGCCAAGACAGACGGACAGGAGCAGACTGTCGCAACCCAACACCCGATCATAAACGCAACCACCATAACATAAACCAATTCAATAACATTTACCACATTCGAGCGATCCCTAAAATCGTCTCATGAAACATAATAAAAGTTTCTCATTCGCACTCTGATTCTACATCACAATCGCCGCGTCCGAGGTGCACCAGACGTGCGGATCATTAAGTGAGAAGGTCCGCTTATTAGAACCTTTTCTCGAAATGGTGTCTTTGCCAATAAGAGACAAATGTTAAGCTACTGCAGCTCAAAGTCTCTATAATCCATAAGAAAAAAAAAGTGTCTTTGCCAATGGAGACCTTGCCTACGTTATTGTTTCGCTATTTTTACGAAATAAATTAACAAACAATTTTTTTCGGACAGACTCGTGTATCTCTCAAGTAGTAAAGCTCTATCGCTTAATCCAAATTAAGTGGAAATGCTCAAAATATCTAAATTATTAATCATTCTCTCACAATACTGATTTACATCTGTTCATTTCGTACACGTTGAGAATTTTCTTGTAGGAGCATTTCGCTGCCAACAAATTCATGTTACGAAAGATTCGAGTTCAATGTTCAACAAACTGTCATCAGCATGTGGCAGAGCTCATAAACTCGCGCGTGACACTGTAGCGCCGTCGAAGGTATCAGCTGAGGACCGCCCGATACATTCATCCATCAGACTGTGCAACCAAAACCTCTCCCATTAATTACACCGTGACCCCTGGCAGCCACTGGCTGCGATTGGGGATACTACATCAGTTGGGGTACCAGGGATCGTAAGATTTATGGCATCCAATATCGATGCGAATTGTCATCTTTTACCACCTGGGCTTATCGTGCCTGGGCGCATGGCGCGCCTGCCCAGCATCTTGTGCAGGTGGTGGTGGTCCTGGTAGGTCCCCACAGCGTAAGCGGACGCAGCTTACGGGGTTCGGGGTCGTAAAAAATCATACTCATTTTGTAACACGATCGTGGCAACCGGGCGACGTTTTGGGCCGCGTTCGAAAAGCCCCACGGTGGTCGGCAATAAAACAGCTCATGTTTCGAGGTAAATTTCCAACACGCGCTAAAATCTTATTTACAGCAATAACTTGCATCTAAACGCTGCCACGGCACGGCTCCCAACGTTGCGCTCGAATGGTCGATCCGCTCGACGGTGACAGCATCCGCAGACTCCCGCACGGCTGCCAGGATTTGCGTGGCGGCGTGACTGGAGAAAGTTTCCCGGACGACGACGGGCATGGAAATTGAGTTTACGAGCTCAATTTCAGCTGTGAAATTACTTAGATAGTCTACGGCGTCACCGGCCGGGCGTCGGCATCGCCCAACCCCCATCGGCAGGCCAGCCAACGAGCTGTAAAAATGTAATTCCCCAGCAATTTTCCTACGCGCGCCGGCGGAGGTCACCCGAAGGCGCAGCGCCCCTCACACACACACACGCCACAAGTCGCCCTCGTCATCCGCGGCTCATCGTCAAGCACTTTCTTTTTGCTGCTGCTGCCATCCAGCCGCAGCCGCAGGTTTATAATTCGTAATTTTTGGTTTTATTTAGATTTATTACGTACTTCAGCTCATTGCCTTACGTCCGTCCGCCGATTCGGTCCCATCTGCAGAATTATTCAAGCGCTACACCTTGTTTCGCCAAAACTTCTGCCGAACGCATCGTCCGAAGATGCGGCGCCATCGCCAACAGCTGCTCAAAGCAATCGATCTGAATCGGTTTTCCCTTGGTCTAGCGCTTCGTCTATCTCTATCGGGCTCTTGCGAACCACTAAGAAGCGTCACGTGGAATTGTTTGAAAAGAAAAACGACGCATGGGCATGTTTGTTAAATTATTACCATACCATAAACCGTAGTCCGGACGGCCGTCATATTTATAGGCACGATTAATCTGCCCTGGGGTTTGCAAGATGAAAGATAGAATACGTAAACTGGTAATTGATATTCTGTGGGGAGAAAGTGGGCCATGATTGCCTCATGGAAAGCACGGTCTTGAGTGCCTCGGGCCGGGTTTCTAAACATTTTTATCGTCCGCTCGCTAACGACTTATTATCCGTTCAATATACAATTTACAAAAATACAACGGGGTGAGACAACAACCTTTTCTTGCCGCGACCCTTAAGCGCTCTGCAGACAGCGAGCTGAAATTTGGGACCGACCGACGGCTTCTTCGACGCCTTCACACCAAAGTGCCGAATTTGGGAACGTCAAGAGAAAAGTATTTCGCCGCTGTCGGTCGGGGGAAAACATTGAGACACCTTGTGTTTTTTAAAACTAATCGAAGGCTACTCAATTGAGGTTTTTTGTATCACAAGCAATTTTAACTTAATTATTACTTGTAATTCAAACACAAATTCATCATAAAACTGTTTTAATTCTCGCATCAAAACTCAATGGATCTTGAACTTGCAAATATAAACACAAATAATCTGTCGTAAAACAAAACAGCCCGAAATATTTCGCCCCAACCACCACACCTCCAACTATACGAACCTTGACAAATTTGCGAGCCCAATGCTGTGTGTTTTATGAATTTTACTTTCGACGCCGTAACTTGACGCCGTTGCATGTGTGAAGTGTCCCACACAATCCAATACAAGACAACGCGTGTTGACGTTCCGAAATTTGCTTTTAAAAACGAACTTCGGCTGTCTGCTGACGCCTTTAATATACTACGTCTTGTTGCTACAGAACCAACCACCAAACGTCGGGTAATGGGAATTTTGGTTTAAACCCCGTTTCGTGTGAATCTTAAAGTTAGCGAACTTTTACCGTTTTCTTCGTTCCGGAGCATTCGGGCGAAGATTGTAACGGTCCGCCACGACGGCGCGCTGTACTATTCTGGTGAAAATGAATTTAACGGATCATTAGCAAATAATCGAGCGTGAAGCGGGATGCTATCGTGACGGAAGTTATCCCAATGCAAGCAAGGATCGTGTCGTGTCAGTATCGGGCTTGAAAGTTTTAATGTAATCTCTCTATGCAAATAAGTCTGCGCGCTGCCTTCGTCTCGCTCGGTTGAAGGCGTGTTTTAATCACGCCGAAACGTCGCCGCTGGGTTTCAGACATGACAAATCATTCCCCCAGATAACGCAGCTGCTGCCTTCGATAAGCTTCTTTCCGAGAGGCCCGTGGCCATGTTACAGCCCACGACGATTGACCAGCGGAACGCGCCATGAGCCTCGTAAAAACCTGGTTTGATTAATGGATTAAAATTTAATACACCAATTTACGACCCCGGCTTGGCAACCGTTTCCATAAACCACCTTCCTAGAAAAGAATGCTCCCGGGGTCGTGTGAAAATTTTATTAAGTTCATATTGGCCGGAGCAATGGAGGCGCCTGGTCGCCCTAAACGGCCGCGGCCACTAGCTGGGCGGCGACAAAAAATGGATTAAGATTAATTAACCATTTGTTGTTTTTATTAGTCAGCAGACGATGGAATGGACGCAAATGTTTCCCGTTTCCGTGTCACCTTCGCCACCAAAGGGGCATGGGAAAACGCGGGCAAATCTTCGGGACGCTGAAAATTAAGCTCCACACAGCATGCGCGGATGTGCGTAGAATCAGATGGCGGTTCGCTTTCCGACCTCCCCATCGCCGTGAACCCTGTTGATTGCCCCGGAAGAAGGTGAACAGCGAGCGCCGGGGTCCGGAATCGCAGTTGACGAGTTGACACCCGTGGGCTATTAAGATAAATGCTTGTCAGAGCTTTGCAGAAATCTCGCCAAACCGCTTCCTTGCAGACGCACGGAACGACGCCTCGGGTGGACGCCTCGACGTCCCGGTCCCGGCCCCCGGTGCAGATGAGAGAGCGCGTCATCCTTGTTAATTAGTGCTGTTTGCGTGATAAATGAGCTGTACTGTGACGGCTGAAAAATGACTCCCCGCGGTGCGAAGAATCGCCCGTTTCGGGGGATCTCATAATTTTCACATCTCACAATCAGCAGTTTTTATAATTTAAGTCGACCAGACATGACATGCTTGGAAAAAACAAATGGAGCGGAATTTAAAGACGTTACGGTTCCGGTGCCAGACGATTGCAACCACCACAACACCGAACACCGAATCGATATCCAGCGCCCCAGACATTAACCGGCGAAAGCGGCCAGCGAGCTAACGCACCACGGTGAAGAAGTGACTCCAGCTTTTTACGCGACAAAGCCGACTCGGCACTTATTTTACTACAGTAATTTTCCGTCCCACAGGGCAATCCAGCCCCGTCAGCTCACCGTCGTCGTGAATGAGCGAAGTATTTGTGCCAAAGGGCGCAAAAATGCTGTGCCCAGTGTAGCGGGAGCGAGGCGAGACAAGCAACGGACAGCGGCAACCGCGTGAGTGAGGGCGCCCGGGGAAGCCGCGGGAAGTATATAATATACACACCGGATAACGGATGCCGGAAACGGCAAGTCAGCGGTGCACCTACCCCGCCGAGCCGAAGGAGACAATGAACTACTCGGGGGCTTACACTCGCCAGCGTCCTGTGCGCGGCACTGAAAAGCTTCTCCAGCGTTTCGCATCCCCAGGCTTTCGTTGCGCGCGATTCATTGGAAAAGTTTCGCCCCGAGAGGTGGAAAACTGACTAGCGGCTGGCGGGCGTTTTTGGAATGTTTTGGGAAAAGCAATGTTCAACTTTTTTTCTACACGCTAATAAAGCAACCCCGAAAGGATATTTAAAAACAACAAAAAAAGCTTACCGGGAATATGGACGGCCCGGGTATTGAAAACATTTTAAATATTGTATGCAGTAGCTGTCTAACTTAACTATTCATCCAAATCAAACGGCTCAAACGTAACATGATTGGTCCTTTTTTTTCTGAAGCATTTTATAGACAAAATATTATTGAGCGCAGGAGGCTGAGCCATTGAAGTACGTTTCACAGACGAACTATTCCGTGCATCGTCATAGCAGAATCTGTTTAACGCAAATATACACCAAAGAATGTTTGCCATTTATTCAACGTTTGTACATGTTTCGTACATTCGAAACATTCCACTCGTTATATTTGGACTATGCACGCCAACGGCACGCTGTAGCACACATCGCTGCTATCATTCAGAGCCGATGCACCACCACCAGCAGCACGATAAACTATCTCTGCGCATACACAGCGCTCGGCGATGATGAGTAACGGTCCTTTTTATTCGCCCGTTCTCGCCAGCAGAGGCGAACCGTGGCGAAGAACTGGGCGAACGCGCTAGTGGTGCCGGCCATTTTTTATTTGCAACATGCCAACATGCCGCCACACACACACACACACACAAACAGAGACCGCACCGCGAGACGATGGTATTGGAACCGAATCGAGGAAGCTGCGGAGGAAAAAACGGGACAATTAAAAAAATTATATACAGCAATGCTGCCAGCCAAACGGTCGGTCGGTCGGTCGGTGGCCGTAGGCTTCGCAAAGCCCCAGCTCACCTACACGCGCGAGCATAGTTGAAAGCACTTTTATTTTTCTAACTCTTTTCATGGCTCCGCCTGCCATGCCATGCCTGCCTTCGCGTCTCTCCAGCGATGGTCACCGTTTCATATGGTGGCAGGCTCGATTCCAACGACTAGCATCGAGTTAACCCTTAAAGGTTTTTTAATGTTGATATGGAAATTTTCGAGCAGACACTAACTCCGTTCCATGGAAACAATGGTGAAGCTGGGTTGTTCAATAAGTTTTGCGGTTCAATGGCAGAGGGCGCTGCTGCTGCCCCAAATTTATTTTGTTATGCTGGTAACCTCTTCATTCATTGGAAGTTTCAGCTCCCATCCAAGAGATTTGATAGTATCCAGAACCAGTTTTGCTTTGTGTGTCATGGAGGCGCTAGACCATGGAGCACCTGGCGCCTCCATTTCGGACAAGAAGAAGCGGCATTTTGGTCGTTTTTTATTAATGCATGGTTCAAATTGATCATTTGTTGTCGGTAGCGATCTGAATTAGCGGTTTTACCAGGTTTTAGAAGCTTGTATTACACCACATCTTTCTGGTGCCATCAGAAAGTCCTTTTTTGGAGTCCTCCGACGCTCTTTGCTTGTTAAGTCAAAACCGCCATTTTTAAATTTTTTAAACAGCTTAAAGTACTGCGATATTTAATAAAAAAGCCACAACGAGCATTTGATTCACAAGAATTCTGTAGCAGTTTTCTTCAACAGGTAGCAGAAAAATAATAATCCCCGCAAAAGTTAACATGGTCTAACCCCTTCAAAGATCGGTTGCAAACTAAATTAATTTTTATTTCGACCTGAAATCCTTTGTCTGATGTGAAAGCAAGGTAATATTGCCAAAAAACCCGAATGAAGAGGATAAAATTAATAGGTAGAGCTATCTGTTTAAAAGTCCGTTTTTCAAAGTATACAGATGTTATTATGTTTTGTTTTTGTCATAAGAACTCATCGCCTACAATTAGTACATTAAAAGGGGGGTTTCTGAATTTAAAAGCTGTCGTGCAAGCCTTGAAGACGTTCCACGTCAAGGACGACCGAAAACAGTAGCAACACCCGAAATGGTAGGAAAAATACAGGATATCGTATTGGAAAATCGTCGAATGTCTGACAAAGATTTAGTATAAGGCCTAGGCATCTCATTTAGCAATATAACCAATATTTTGTCTGAAGTATTGGGTTTCAGAAACATTGTAGTAGTTTGATATCTTTTTTTTAATTCGTTCGCTCTCAACGCCAGAGATAAAAAAATAAAAAATTCAAGCTCGCAATCCTATATTACACATCATTCACTATTCATCGCAATCAGAAAATAGTTTTGTGTAAAAACTCAACGAACCATAAATAACGAAGGGTGGCTGCCCAACATCATCGCCGTGAAACGCACTCAAGGGTTTGAAAGCAGCCATCACTCGTTCACACAGGCTTCCCACCTGGCCGGCCGCCCGTCCGTTATCCTGTTTTGCGCTCCAACTCTTATCCTAACGATAGCCACTTCAGCCGGCTGCACCAACAGCCAACCTACCAGCCGGCCCCGACGATGGATGATCCCGGTTGTGCCGTTCATCGACACGCGGACCTCTTCGGATGAGGCTCCAGCGGTACGGCCACAGTGCCGGTGGTGCGGGGTGCGGTGGTGCTGCGCTGCACAACGAGACAGAGATGACAGAGAGAGAGCCGCATGTCGTATCGCAAATGCAAATTGCAGACACAAACCAAACCGAGCCCAGGGTCCTGGCGATGCCCGCGTTCCCCCCGGGTGGCTCGGGAAAGAAACGAGAGCGAGAAGCCGCGGCAAGAGCGAGAACATGGATATGGAAAGAGAAAATGCCAAGATAGAAAGGAAAAAGGATTCGCCCGTTTTTCCTCTTTTTTTTGCTTGCCACACTGTCTATTTAGTCGATAGCGCGCTGCTCGTTGAAGCCACGGTTTGTAACCACGGGGGGGCACGACGAGATGCAGATGCGGGAAGCACTCAGATGCGCAACGAGCATATATGCACATCCGAAAAAAAATCATCCCCGCCCATCCGCACTCCTGGCACCGGTTCCTGGGCCGGGTCCACTCGTCATCATCCGTCGAATTTTTGCTCTTCCCTTTGCTACCGACGAAGCTCCCGTGAGCTGCAGGATGGTCGCCATCTTTTTTCGTCACCCGTCATCATTTATTGACGTCGCCGAACAGGGAGGGGGCGGCGAAGCCCGTCGTCGACGAGCTGCCAAGGTGAAACCCGTTGGAGCACACAACGCCGTCGCCGAATCGACGGCGACGGCTTTGATGTAGGTCTAACGGGTGTAGGAAGCCGACGATGTCGTGTCGTGAGCCTTCGCCAAGTCTTATCATCGCCAGGATGTGTGTATGGGTGAGGCAGAGCTTTCGGTTCGGCGTTGAAATATTCACGATTAATGTGAAAAATGAGAGTCGTTAACGTCTCGAAACTAATCCGGAGCAGTTCAATGATAGTCTATCTAAATTGTCCACCCTCTCCAGGTTATAGGCTAGGTTAAATAACGATCAACAGTGTTAGTGTTTCTTTATGTATACAACATCTACCATGCACCGCTGTACTATGCTTCGGAGTAATGTACTTAAAAGAAGCGCTTTGTATCAAACGTTTTTGAAAGAATTATCAGGCGATTAGCGTTAGACTAGTTATAGAGATTCGTGGTTGAGTTTATAGAGTGCGCCAAAAGAGGTTCTTATTATAAATCTAAAAGCGACCAACCGATCACCGTAGAAACTACTTCTATTTATCGGACCTATGATCAGGTCGTGTTTGGTCTCTTGCTCAGTTTCTTTCCTAAATAAAAATCAAGTGTACCAACATACCAAAAAAATTGGTTTACGTGGTACATTCAAATTTCTTTATACTGGCAGACCCAGCGCTTTCCCGGGGTAGGACTAAAACTATGAAATCGATTCTGGTCCATTGTGGCCGTTTTTTGATCAAATACAAGGTTCAAATTCATCAGTTGTTATCATTATCGATCAGAATGAACGGTTTCACCAAATGTTAGGAGCTTGTCATACACCACACCTTTCTGGTCCCATCAGACACACAGCATTGTTTTTTTGCCGAGTCGATCTGGTTCTGCCGTCAAAGTTGATGGTTTCCCTGGACTTAACCCTAATAGTTTGGATGGAGAATGGATTCTCAAAATAAATCCAGTTTCCATCGCCAATCACGATTCGATGGAGAAATGACTTCATTTTGAACCTGGCGAGCAGAATTTCACATTCGGGTTTTCGGTTTTCCTGCTGTTTTCCGTTCAATTCATGTGGCACCCGTTTTCCAATCTGCTAGATCTTCGAGGGCCTCTAAACGTAGGGATATAACGTTATTTTCAGACACAAAAGTCGGCATGGTCCAACCTCTTCAAAGATACGTTGCAAACTGTTGCAGACCAAATCGGTTTCATAGTTCAGATCTGTATCGTGTTTACGAAGGGCGTTCTTTGAGAATCGGACTTTTAAAAAGATGGCTGTACCTGCCGATTGGGACTTCGCAGTTTTGCTGTTCATTAATCATTACCTTGTGTTGATATCAGGTAAATGATTACAGGTCGGAAAAAAAATTATTTCGGTTTGCAACCCATCATTAAACTATGGTTAAACTACGTCAACTTTTGTGCCTGAAAAAGACGTTTTGCGGGGATTTTTATTTTTCTGCTCCTCTTGAAGAAAACTGCTTCGGAATTGCACCAAAATGCTTGACGAGGGTTGTTTTTGGAATACCGCAGTGCTTTGAGCGGATTAAAAAATTCCAAAATGGCGATTTTTACTTACCAAAAAAAAAGCGTCCAAAAACAGAAAGGTGTGGTGTAATACAAGCTCCTGATCAAAACCTGATTAAATCGTTAATTCCGATCGCTACTGACAATTCCGAAATGATCAATTTGAACCATGCATTGTTCGAAAAACCACCAAAAGCCATTTCTGTTTTCTAAAATGGAGACGCCTGGTGGGGCACAATGGCCATAAAACCTGGCGTCTCCATGACCCCCAAAGCAAAACTGTTTCAGGATACAATCAAATCACTTGGATGGGAACTGCTATCGCTCTCCCCGTTATTCAAAAACAGTCCGATTCTCAACGCACATCCTTGGTAGTATCTCGCAGTATTTAAGTAGACCTGTTTAGTATCTCAAAAAGTCAAATCTCGAGGCAACGAAGCTCACCACTAGTTTGTAGTGAACACCAAGTTGACAGCCATTGTACTAAAATGAGTAAACTTCGAGTCAAGATTCGAAAAGCGAGCCTTGTGACTGCAAACTTTGAGCGAAAGCTCCCATCGAGTCAATATTTTAGCATCTTTTGGCGTGTTCCGGACTCGTCAAAATATACCCCCCCATGAGGAGACACTATCACTGGACGGGCTTCGAACAGTCTCAGCGGTCTATCATTAACTCAGTGATTCAGACATTCGAAATACAATATTTGTGGTGCCTTCTGTTGCACCGACCACCATCCCTAGACCCATTTACCGGGGGCTGCAGCCGCAGGACACGAATCACATCTCGGACCAGCGTGAGCTCTGCACATCGCTAAGCGGTTGAATAGCTTTTGCCCGTAAACTTGGCTGCACATTGCACCGCACGCTGCGATAAAAATAATCTTTGGAGGTTTTCTTTCTCTTCCAAACCCGTGCCCCCCCACCAACATGTCGCTTCGATGAAGACGGTGGGTAGACGGTGTGTGTGTGTCCGTGCGGTGCAATTAAAGCAAGGTGCCTATAAATCTTATCC
This sequence comes from Anopheles cruzii, assembly GCF_943734635.1. Lineage (NCBI taxonomy): Eukaryota > Metazoa > Arthropoda > Insecta > Diptera > Culicidae > Anopheles > Anopheles cruzii. The sequence goes on along the minus strand of NC_069144.1, from coordinate 31,250,787 downwards.
CTGCGCCCTGTTCCCCCCCCCCCCCCGGGATGGGACCAGCGCCGATTTGGCGTCCGTTGGCGACCGGACCACGCAAACGGACCAATGCCAGACGGCGAAGAAATGGCAACCGAAACCTATTCGCCGGTACTCGCCGCCAGGTCTCAGGTCTGGTATCGTGTTTTATTTGCTACCGGGTAGAAGACACCATAAAAGTGAACAACTACCCATAGAGAGGGTTATTCCCCTAAGTAATAGGAATGTTTAGAAGCGACCCTAACGGGTCGTTATGGGCTTTGCGGAAAACCCACATTTGTGGTGGCGTCCTGCGAGCTGCGTCCGCTTGGCTCCTCCGATACACCGCGACGGGTAGGATGGAAAATTCCATGTTCAATTCTACTATTTATTAACCCGCAGTTGGCTCCCCGCGGCTCGGTAGGCTCCCCGCCAACTGTGTCCACGTATGTAGCGTACATTGAAGGCATTTTGCAGCTCCATTCGCAGCTCTATAACAAACTAGTTTAAACGTCGCACCACAGCTTTTCGACCGCGTCCGAGGTCTTCAACAGGATCGCAGGTTGATTCGCTTCGAAATCAAGCGTTTATCTGCTTTTGTTCTTTTCAGCGAACAGTGGGTGGTCTTAAGTCTAAAGACCGGTCCAGACGTAACGATTTGTCTGTGCGATTTATCTGCGCAGACATATCGTACAGACAAATCGTTACGTCTGGACAGCGAAATTGCAGCGATTTTAATCGTTGTCGACCTTCGACGCAGATCTAGAAAATCTGAGCAAACGAGCATTAAAATCTGTCCAATTTCCATACATGTGTGCGTGTGCTGATGGTGGATAGACATGTGTGCGTGTGTTGATGGCGGTTTGACATATTCCCTCTTATTATGAAACTCAGACGGGAACTAAAGCGTTTACTCGAAGCGTCATTTTGTTATAGCAAGAGAGAAAGCAGAAAGAGAAAGCTATAGCAAAATGAACGCTGGAGTTTGAGTTTGAGTTTCATTAGTGTTTCTTCCATGGCTGTTTCCACAACACTGACACAACGTATCGGATCTGCGATTGCAAACCGATATGAAGTCGTAGCGTGTGGACGCTTCACAGATTGCAACGATCTGACAACGACTTTTATCTGCGCAGACAAATGGCACAGACAAATCGTTACGTCTGAACCGCCCTTAACAATCTTTGTATCTGTTTTGCACGAGGAATTTTGTGACTAAAAAGAACTTTGTAAAGGTCAACCGTACCCAGAAACAATAATTTTGCAGTAAGCTAAAACGGCGCAGCCCTCTAGCACGCCGTGGCTCTACTAAATGTCCGACCTTATTCCCGGGGACGGCGCGATCGAGTGCAGCCCCTGGATTAGAATGAAAAATTAATGGCACCGTACGCAATTGTGGCCTCCTGCGATAAATGACCGCACATCGTAGCGACCGACCGTCTTCACGGTCACGCCAACAAATGCCCCGGGTGAGCCCCAAACCCAAAAAGCTCACGGTATCCACGGCTCAGGCTGGCCAACAATAATTCATCAGCCGAAAGCTGTTCCTCGCAGCGCAGCCGACGCTCACGCCATGCCAAATCAAATCGCTTTCATAAACAATTTAATATTAATGTCACAATTATGTTGCGGTCATCCGACCCCCCTCCGGGGGCGGTGCAGGTTGGGCAACAAGCAGCAGCAGCAGCAACGAGAGCGGCAGCAGCTGGACCGAGATGGGACCCCGTACGCAGCGCACGGATCCATTTTGAATTTGATCGTCCGCCCCGATGTGCATGCAAAAGCGTGTGTGTGTGTGTGTGTGTGTGTGTGTGTGTGTGTGGGGGGACCATGTGGGCCAGTTGTTCGTATTTACACACGCGCGTCGGATGCTGCAAAAAGGCTCCCCAGCATCAGAGGAACGTGCGTCATCCAGCAGAGAATGAATCCTGCCCGATGCCCGTGCATGCGTAGGACGTACGCTATCGATTGTGCGTACGATCCTGAGGCACGCAGGCACACACACACAGTTGCAGAGGCCGGTTGCACTATCCCGGGGTGCATTCGGGCGTTTCCGGTGCGTGTGTGTGTGCGGACCGGACTGCATCGTCATCAACCGTGGTGTCCCGGTGGTCAGTATCATCGTCAGCGTCAGTGTCAGTGTGTGCGGCAGTGTGGTACGATGCGGTACATAGGCCTCGCCCGCACATAGGCCTCGACTCGCCTCATACGCAAATTGCCGGGTCTCCGGACCCGAGCACCCGGACAGTGGGCCACAGCGAAGTTGCTGCAGCGACGACCGAACGGGACGACGACCGTCGTATTGACCTACATGCGTGGACGCGCGTACACGAATCGAACCGAATTGCCCGAAAGTGCTCCACCACAGCCTGCCGAGGCCTGCGTGTCGTGTCCTTACGGCTTTTGCGCTAATTTTTGTGTGCCTCTCCTGCCAGGATTCGCCAGGCAACAGCTGGCTCTGGCTGGCTGGCTGGCTGGCTGGCTGGGGTTTCTTTTTTCGCCTTGCGCCAGGCGCAACCTAGCAATTACCATCCTCGGTCTCGGACTCGGTGGTGGTAGTGGTGTGGAGTGGACACCCCCCCTTGGCCAACACCGCCTGCCGTGACCTTCCGCCTGTTTTGACATACACGACGACCCCCAAAAGGTTATATGCTGCACATCGAGCTCGGAACCGAACCGGGTTGCGTGTGGGAGGATGTAGTTCTTCCGGGTAGAGTGTGTAGCACATAGAAAAAGCACCTCAAAAAACCACCCAACCACAAGCCGATGGGGCGGCCGTGGGGGGGGCGACCCCCCCTACGGTACATAGCAAACTGGTATGGATCGGTATGTGCATCTTTCGCTCTCTCGCTCTAGCTCACTCCGTTCCATCGCTCCTTTCCACGAAAAAATGGGACGCAAAAGATGCAAGCAACACACACCTCATTTTTCGGAGCCAGGTGTAGGAGAGAGCCAGGCTTTTTGAAGTGCTCCGTCCAAGGCCAAACCGTCAATGTTTTCAGCCAAATGTCACCGCCAAATCCCGAGGCCTCGTCGGGACGCGAGCATCAGGACGCGCGCGTTAATAATTGAACATCACAAAAAACACACCCGGTAAGCCATCGCGGTTCACACAAACACACTGGCGTCGGCATCGGCGGCCTATTGCCTCGGAGACACACATATTGCGATGCCGTGCGATGTGCAACAACGCTACCACGCCCTGACCGAAAACGGGCACTTCCTTCCTAGGACCTGGATGAACTGAATTCGATTTTGATCGCCCAAAAACCGCACCCTTCCTGGTGGGGGGGGTCAGAACTTACCGAACAGCGGGGCATAATAACGCAATTTCGTCCAGCCAGCCCCTGGGAAGCTTAGGCACCCCTGGGGTTTCCCCGCACGACGCACAGCAGGAGGACGCATCTGATATCCGTGCATCAATGAGTGACATCAACGTTTAATGTACCGTCGTTGTGTGCCGTTCGGCATCAGCATGTACCCGGGGGGAAGAAGAAAAGAATGCCGCAATGCACACCCTGGTGGGTTCTCCGTGACCATGACAGTACCGGGTTCCGGTGGGCTTTTCGGCCACGCAGCCCATATTTACGCACGCTACGTGGCAAGAGGACGAAATATTAAAGCACGCGGACAACCAGCAGCAGCCCAAGTTATGATCTTTGGACCCGCGGTCCTCGACGCAATCGTTCCATCGTTGCTGCATTACGCATGACAGCGACAGCGAATGGAACGAAATTTGCAACGTGAAAAAAACGGCGCACAAAACAAATTGATCCTCACAGGATCCAGGCAGGACAACGGAAGCACGAAAGCAATCGCCTTTCGATGTCGCGTCACCATTTTGCTAACGCGTTTTTAATACGCAGCAGCAGGGCACACGCAGGGAACACACGGATATTAAATTGCGGTGAATGTTCGAATGCTGATCCTGTGACGCCATTCCTAAGGTATTGTGCCGAACGACCTCTCTTGGCATGTGGCAGGAATGGTTCACCGTGGGTTGCGTGCCCGTGTCTCGGCGCCGTTGCGGCGTGTTGGACGGTCGAAGCATTAAGCAGGACGCATTTCGCAGGATTGATTGAAAATTTAAACCCAATTTCGTAGTAGCTCCACAAAACCGAAGACACTGTGTGCGGTGTTGATTGTATGCTACCGATATGCGGTACTGCAGTAAAAGTTATCAATCACCTGAGTTTGTGACAGAAGATAAATTAAAACAAACATCGCTTACCATATCGTCGATAAATCGTGTGCGGAAAGGAGCCCCGAAGAATATTTTCACAAACAGCGCCAAGGAAAACGGATGATTCCTCTGTATGATTGGTAGGTGCGAGACAGAAAATCTCAGAAAATCCTTTAAAAGCCTAGATACCGATGGAATTGACTGTTGAACGCGTAAATGGCGTAGGAAATGGCCTGTCCAATCAATTAGACAGTAAGCATTATGTTTACTAAATGGCACAATACACGGACATTAATCGGACGGACGAGATTAATCTCGTCCGGCGCGGCCTTGAGCATTGGATCCTTGGAGTGCTTAGTAACTTACATAGAACTTATGTAGAACTATAGAACCGTAGAATACATAACATATTCTCGACAATGGTTACTAACCTCCACAATTCTTCTCAAATGATTAATACTTTTGTTAAATGCAGCGCGAGTTCCACTAAATCACTACTATCAATAAGGCGCACAGAATTATGTTAAATTACAAAAAATATCGTCTGTTGCACCGTGTTTTCTCTACCTTTAGCATGATTACTTTGCCCTCGTTTTTGGCAGTTTTGAAGCAATAGTATTTTCATTTGATCTTGTTTTGATATCAGGTCGAAACAAAAATTAAATAAGTTTTCAACCGTTCTTTGAAAGGGTTGGACCATATCAAGTTTTGTGCCTGAAAATGACGTTTTGCGGAGATTATTATTTTTCTGCTCCTCTTGAAGAAAACTGCTTCGGAATCGCAGTGCTGGAAGATCGCAGTGCTTTAAGTGGTTTAAAAAATTCTAAAATGGCGATTTTAATTTAACAAAAAAAAGCGTCCAAAGACTCCAAAAAAATAACTTTCTGATGGGAGAGAAAGGTGTGGAGTTTCACAAGCTCCGAAAACCTGATGAAAACGTTAATTCAGATCGCTACTAACAACAAATGATCAATTTGAACCATGAATTGATCGAAAAACAACCAAAAAGCCGTTCCAGTTTTATTTTAATGGAGACGCCTAGTTGCCCATGGCAGCAAGCACCAGGCGACCCAAAAAGCCAAACTGTTTGAGGATACTATCAAATCACTTGGATGGGAGCTGCTATCCCTCCCCGCGTTATTCACCAGACTTGGCTCTTTCCGAATATTATTCTTTTTCATCGATGGCACACGTATTGGCTGAGCCCTTTGTTTTTTTACGAAGAGGTCTAAATGGGATGACCAATTAGTTTACTTAAAAAGACGAAGAATTCTTTCGTTTGGGAATCCATGATTTAGCAGAGATATGAGAAATGTATAGCTAGCAGTGACAAACTGAAATGAATTAACAAACAAATATTCCATCAATATGACAGTTTCGGAAATCACTTTAGGCTTAGGCAAAATGACTCTCGGACACTTAATATCCGTATTCCACAATAATTATTGCTTCCACAATAATCATTTGAAAAAGGTTTCCCTTTGATTGACGTCTGCTGCGTCGCATATTTGGCTGGAAGATGCGAAAAACCAAAACAGCTGATGTATCGTGGGATGTTCTCCAGCAGCCCTTCTTTCTTGAAACCTCCATAACCAACTAGCCCTGCAAGAATCTGGTCCACAGACGTTACGCTTTTAGCAGCCTGCTCCCATTTTGGCCTCGTGGAACTTGCTGGAGTCTATTCGTTTACCATTTCACACCTTTGAAGAGAATTATTTGACAACGACACACACACACACACACATGCCTTGGAACACGTCACGTTAGATCATTACCGAATGACTTTCAGGCCAGCCGGGGATGCTGGCAGACATACCGCGCGCGGTTTGGCAGGAGCCTCGGCTTCTGCGGAAAGGTACGGCGATTTGAAGCTCTGTTGTTTTAAGTCGACGGAAAGATTAATTTCCAGCTAAATGCTTTCGGTAAACAAGCGGAAATAAACACCAGCTCCACTGCTAGAGGCGGGGATATCTACCAGCATTGGCCCCATGGGCACCTAGACACCTAAACCGGGCCGGGGGCTTCCGGCTCCCGCCGTAAACCCGTACGACGATTCTAAAACTTTTTGGAGTGCCGATGCCAAGGGCTAAGCATATCCTCGCGCCGGCGATGAAGAAAAACCGGAGAGCAATATGTTCATTTCCAGGAGTTCTCGCCCTTGGAAACACGTCTTGCTTGCGTCCACGCGCCCGTAAGTCTCACTCCGTAATGAGTTTTTAAGAAGTTTGGGGGTCTGGGAGGAAAACTTTTGCACCGTAATTATGTTTGGCCATATCCCTCGCCGCCACCGCCTTTGCCGCCGCCGCCTATTCGTGGTTTGCTCTCGGCGCACGTACGTGCTGCTCTTCTTTCACAGCATCCGTCACAGTCCAGGGCGGCCGCAAATGGCGTTGATGTGTTTCAGCCAACGGCTCATTTACTCCCGTGGTCTGGTTAGGCCTCTGCCACACTGCCAGGAGTAGGTATTCCCATTTCTAGGATGTTATTCCCGGTTTTGTTTTTACTAACCTCAGCCGATGGAAGGATGAGTGCAACAGTTGTAGCATCGTCTGGTGACCTGCCTCCCCTGAGAGGCGGTGAGGCTGCCGAGCGGCGGTCCCACTATTCAATTCATGACCTTCGGAGACTTCTTCAGGTCTCGGAAATGAAAGGTCTCGAGCCTGCCAAAGCAAAGCCACACAATTTTAATTTCTGAAATGGATACTGTGACTCGCTCGGGGAGTCGTGCGATGAATTTCCGACAGTTATTATTTTGATGAAACTATTTGCACCGTTGCACCGCGCTGCGCCAGGACGCCGTGCTGGGAGTGTCCTTTAATGGCGCTGCCTTCGTCGTGGCACGCATTGCGGGTTAAATTAAAAAAACCTTAGTACCCTAAGAAATAAAAGAAACGAAGAAAATGATAACAGAAAGCAACAGAACGATAATATGGAGCGCAAAACGTGCTTTTATACGCAAATGCAGTACAGCAATTAATAAATCAAACGAAGACCGAAAAAGGGAGTACTTAAAACCAGATTATAATTCACGAGTAATTTGTGCGCATCCTTCACCGCTGCAGATGTTTGCTATCACCCGAAATGCAAGCATAATTAATTTATTTCAGTCGCTTTCTTTGGACTTTTATCTTTCTTGAAGTCCTCGTCTTCGGTTTCCATATATTCTATTTGCGGGTCATTCCTCAGAGAACTGTTTAATTACACAATACAATACGATTATTGCCTATATACAATAATCATAATTTGTTGTCTGGTCTGTTATGTGAGTCGTTATTACATACTTATTACATACTTACTAGGTCTATGCGTTGCAAATCGGACTGTTTTTAACCAAAAATAAAAGATTATAACATTTTAATGCGATTTTCTATTTTATTCAAAGTATGTGCCATCACTAGCTATACATTTCCCCTATCTTTCTGCTAAATCATGGATTCCCAGTCGAAAGAATTCTTCGACTTTTTAAGTAAACTAATTAGTCATCCCATTTCGAGTTCCTCGTAGAAAACGAAGAGCTGCTCAGCCAATACGTGTCCCATCGATGAAAAAGAATGATATTCGGAAAGAACCAAGTCCGGTGAATAACGCGGGGAGGGATAGCAGCTCCCATCGAAGTGATTTGATAGTTTCCTGAAACTGTTTTGCTTTTTGGGACTTGAAAGCGCCTGGCCATGAGGTACTAGGCGTCTCCATTGAAAACCACTAGAATTGCTTTTTGGTCGATTTTCAATCAATGCATGGTTCAAATTGACCATTTGTTGTCAGTGGCGATCGGAATTAACAGGAACATCAGGTTTTAGGAGCTTGTGAAACACCACACCTTTCTGTCCCATCAAAAAGTCCGTTTTTTGGACATATGGACGTTTTTTAGTACATACCTAGTTCCGGTTAGTACAGGCCGCTCGAACGAACACGAATTATTTGGGAAAAAGAGCGTGTGAAAAACTGCTCAAATTTGCTAACAGATTTTAAAACATTGACTAATCAGCTTGGTTTCAGATAGGACTCTTCCGATTTTACCACAATCAACCCCATTCTTACCAATCTGAGGCCCAACCCAGATTCACTGAAGGAGCGCGGATTCGTTTCACTTCAAATGAGGCCACTTGCCACTCGAACGCCGCCTTCGTCCCTAAACCGCACTTGTTTTCACGGCACTTTTTTCTATGCCATTTTTTGTCTGCCATCCCAGGTAGACCGAAGGACGTCCGCTGGTTACGCGGGTATTAAGCACCTTTCACTGGGCAAACGTGGCTTTGCCTGTGTTGCACGGCTTTTGCAGTGTGTCCCAAAAACCGCACCGGAGAATGACATTATTCCAGCCAAAAAATGATAGGCCGTGCGGGGAAACAGTAAGAAGGCCGGAGCCGCCCCTGGGCAACGCAAAGCATACCGGCGGGAGTTTAAGCAGGTAGTCTAGTCTACGCTGGTCGCTGATGCTGCCGCTCCGGCCCGGATCCATTCACTCCGGCGGCAACCGAAAGGATTCTACATGAACCGTAAAATATTAATGAGCAACTTTATCCACCCTCGGGGGCCCACAAAACGCCCGGTCCCGGTTAGGTGTTGGGCTCGAGCTGACGAGCCAAGGGAGGGAGCTATATCGAAAAGTCATTCGGCTCTAATGACGGGAGCGGAGACGGTACTGCGTCCTGGCAGCGTTTTCCGACCCAGATAGCCCGACGGATAAAACGGTGCAATCAAATTCACCTCGTTCCAGTCGTGGAGTTTTTCTTTTTTCAATCTCCCGAAGTGAGTGCTTCGCTGCCTTCTGCATTACTCTTCCAATGGCCCCCGGCGCCCATGGCTTCGGGTGGAACAATGTTGTTCCCGTTTCAAATTCACCTATTGCCCATCGTCACTTTGCGCAAATAGGGCGCACACAAATATTGAACTTCGTTTCCGGTCGACGGAGCATTAAGCACGTGAATCTGCTCGCTTGGGAAAACGCTTGGGAAAGTCGGAAAAGTTCCGGTCTCGCTAAATGTTTCCAACATCCCACGGGTCGGACCGGTACGGTTAGGTTAATGTTTCGTCCAGTGCTCCGGGAACCGGTGTACCGGTCGTAATACCGTGCAGCGAGGGACAAATTCATCCTCTTTGCCAACTCCTGTTGCTTTGTCAGTTGTTCTAGTCTTTTTCTCTCTCCATAGCACCAGGCAACGTCTTGGTGTCTCTTGCAACGTCTTCATCTTTCGATGTTCTTGCAAGAGTCAATTTATTTGACGAAGAACTATTTATTTTCATATTTAGTGCCCCCGTTTGAAATTGCTGCGTAAAGTTTTACCTTCCCAACATAAGTAGCCCGAAAATGGTGAGTCCGTGCAGTTTTGTCACAGTGTACGATTGGCTCAAAAACAACTGTTTTATGAAAAAAGTATTTAACATTCAAGTACATCAAGCGCAGGGATTTTCTATTCACTCTGTTTACGATGGGCAGATCAAGGATTATCATTGTATTCGTCCTTTGATTGTTCAAAGCACAAAACGAAATTGAAGCCCATTTTCAAGTTCACCGTTTGCTTTGTTAAGTAAAATTAATATGACTTTCGCTATATGGACAGAACGGATCAGTGAACGAAAGAACAGTAATTAAAAAAGTTATGCATCGTTCGCGAGTTCTTTTATGAGCAGACGCAGCAAACGGGAGTGTACAGGAGCATTACTAAATGTTTACAGTTTCCAGAATGAAGTTTGACGTTTTAAAAGTCAAGTAATCGCCAGTTTTAAATCCAAACACTTGGTAGATTATCTATAATTTCTCGGGTTTTTTCGAGCATAGGAAATATTCACAAAAGAGGAGTATTTTCACTACCAGTCTCGATCGAGGCTTCTCGTGGGCCTCTCAACAAGGGTATAGGAGAACAATGTAATGTCGTAATTTCAAACACCTAGACGTAGAAAAATCAAAATGTTGAAAGAAATGTTTTGAACATACAATAAATATTCAAGCCTTTAAAAATGCTGCAAATGCACAAAACCTATGTACAAGAAAGAGACAAATATCGTATCATATTGTATTCTTATTGTATGTAATTTGCATAACTTTGCTAATGCTGATTAGAGTCTACTCATCCAGAGTGTGTGTTATAGCTATAAACAAACCGCAGCCAAAGAAGAATACATCATTATGCATTATGTTTCTGAGTGTCGTAATTAATAATAACATAGATATCACAATTTAACTGTGCACTTAACATTCAACCGTGTAATTGAAATGCATATTAGGTACCGGTGTGTAGATAAGCAAAAACCAGACCTTCAGAAACGCGGAACCCGTTGCCGGCGCCGCAAAACAAATCAAGAAAAGTAACCTAATCATATTACAATTACTCACAATCAAAGATCCTTAGCTCTTCCCGCAAAGACCTATCATCTTCGATTTAGCAAGCATCTTGCAGCGGGACCACACCCCAAGCGAGACCACATCGAAACTTTACCATTCCAATTTCAATTTCCAACTACAATTCGTAAGTGGCTTACGACACCGTTTGCCTACGCTGCCCAACTTCCGTTATCTACACAAGCGAACGGAACGGCGAGAACCTCCCGAAGCCTGGGCACCACGTGAAGCGAATGGGAATATGGTATTTTCCCCTTCATTTTTCAGTATTTTCCGCACTTGAATATCATTGCATTTGGCATGTTGCGCCAACATGCCGACCGGTGCAGCAAGAATGGAGAGACCATGAGCTGCGGTCGGCCTTGCACGTTGTAACGACCAACGACCGAGGCGCTGCGGTAGGGAATGTAAGAAAACCATCCACCAGCCTTCGAACAACGTTTTTCAACCACACTTATGTCGGACGATGCCACTTGTTCCAATGCTCTCATGCTCTCTGCAGCGTTCTCTTCTTTGCGTCGCAAATTGACCATCTGGAATTCTTTTGCAACTTTCGATGTTTGCCACCAAACCTAGTGCGGAGTCGAAGGAAAACTCTGAAAACAAAAACGAATTTACTCTACTTAATAATCGGATCTTTCAAATTGTTTGCTTCCTTTTGGACAACTTCAATTGGAGTTGAATATTTTATCCATATATTGTTAGTTGAACGGACAAAACGGTATTAAGCACCAACTGAATGCTGTACGCTTAATTTGATGATCGATGGTGAGCCACAACAAAAGTTACTACTTAAGTTACTTAATATTATGCAACTATGTTGCTCTAATGTTTGTGCTTTTCAAATTTACAACACAATTTTCTATCACAATATGTTGATAATGTCCCCACATAGGCAAGATAACGGAAACCGGATACCGGATTTCTGACTTACATAACATATAACATATAACATAACAAAATAAACAACAAAAAACTTACAATCGTTTTTACCTCGTTTCAAAAAATAACGGTGATCAGAGAAATTATCCCGTACGATTCTCATTAATGGACGCGCTTAAAAGTTACGGAAAAGGGATGTGTCCCAATTTAGGCCGAACACAGTTTAAGTTTATGCGCCACTCGTTCACGAGCGGGGACGGGATTGCCAATGAAGCGGTCGATTTCCTATGCTCGAGAAGAACAACCTACATCGGGTGACAATGATGCAGTATGTTAAAGGCTGTGTTAGAAATAGGCCGCCGGTGACGCTTCGATTACCCATTCAGCCGACGGTCTGCACCGCTGGCTGGACGAAGTTGTCTGCAAAATATGGGTGAAATCGTGCCGTCCCCAAACCGAGACCGGACCAGTGCCAGCTCTGGGAAACAAGGCTGAACCGAGCCAATCGAACGGAACGAACGCCGGGCTGTCTGCCATCGAGTGCAGCGACGACGACCACGGTTTATTTTTATTATTCGTAGCAGGAGAAACCGTGTGCCAGTTTTGAACGGTTTGCTTGTTACTTCAGCGACCACCAGGTGTTGGAGGACCACGGCGGACATTCATCGCGCAAAACAGAGCCGTTCATTCATATCTTGAGGCGACACAGTCCTTGGTTTTGAGCGACCATAGACACTATCGTCATTACCATCATCGCCGTCGTGACTGTGTCTACTGTTCGCTGCAATCCCGCCTTCACACGGCAGATCGCTCGAAAAACAGATTTCAAAGTCTGACTGCTCGTTATTACGCTATGGCATTATGCGCCATTGACCAGCTGACTCCAGGAGAAGAGAAAAGAACATGGCTACGAATTCTGCTGCCTTCGCGAGTGTAACGGAGATTAACGTTTATGATTCTTGCACGATGCTTAGAAGCATCAGCACAAAAAGGGGTCATTCTCCGGCCGACCACCGGGGTGAGCATATGGCCGAAACGGTCACAATGGATCGAAAAGCAGGAAATAGCTTCTATTGAAGAGACAGGACGGGAAAAAGGTTTGGGAAAAGCGAAACGAAACGAAGCGAAGCGACTATTCAATTCCTGTACATGGGAAAGCTGTTTCCCATGCTCGTTACCATAGCGGATGGAGCGTTCTGGCAGCGTTTTGGAAACAGTCTAATTAAAAATCAATATTTCCACTCCGTCCAAGACCGAAAAGGAAACGCCGGTTCGCTGATATCTTCCCCCTTTGGGCAAATAGACGCTCAAGAAACTTGATTGAAAACACATCTAAATGGAACCAATGTTTCGTATCAAAAGGACAAAAAATACCTGAAAGAGAATCATGTTTCCGTCAATTTCCGTTTCCACACGAATGCTTCTGTCGAATGATATTAAAATCAATATAAAAACCCTTTAGCGATCCAGATGGAAAGCGACGTTTTGACGCAATATTTACCACTTCACACTCAACTAAACATTGCGACTAATGGTCTACTACCAGTGTAGTTGTTGTTAGTAACAGCGATGAACTTTTCAACTTAATCTCAAGAGCTCCTGATCCAAGGATTGTTTAAAGGGTGTTACGGACAAAAACGAGTCAAACAAAAAAATGTGTAAATCGGTCAAAAAAATTATTAAAAAATCAAGTCATATTTCTTTTGAAAGCTCATTTTATACAGAACATGTAAAAAAATATCATTCAGTCCTCCGTCTTAAGGAATGTGAATTGCCGAGCTTTTCGTTTTGCACCTTTCATCAACTCTTGTACCATATTCTTGGTCGCTTTCATTGCTGCAGAACGCCAGTTTATTTTAAAATTCCATCTCACTGACAACTGTTTTAAGACTCTTTTTGAAGTTCCGCTTGACGATGGCCCAATATTTTTCGATTGCGCGGAGCAGTGGCGTTTTGGGAGGGTTCGTGTCTTTGGGCACCACCTGGACGTTGTTTGCGGCATACCACTTCATGGGCTTTTTTCCATAATTACAAGATGCTAAATCCAGCTCAAATAAAAAAGAACTCTTGTACTTTTTTAGGAAAGGTAACAGACGTTTATTTGGACACTCTCGGACATAAATTTCCTGATTGATGGTCCCGATCGCGATGAAAATGCCACTTTTTAAACCATAGGAACAGAAAACCCGCATACGAGATATTTCTTTGCGAAGTTTGACAGCTTTATGTCCTTGCAAATCTTTCCTACATTTTCCCTTTCAGTTGCACTATAGTACTCCTGTCCAGGAAGCTGTTTAAGGTTTGCCTAGATGTAGGTTTCATCATCCTGCACTACGCAGACAATTTCGTGATCATCTTTATGCACAGATTCCGCGATCGTTTTCTGGCCGACATGTTTTGCTTGTCGTCACGATTTGAAGTCACTACTTTCTTCTTGAATGCTAGACTAGCTCGTATTATAGTTCATCGCACGGTTGAAAACCATACTTCTGGCTTGCTTGCGACATCTCGGACGGAGAGTTTGGGATTCCGCTTGAAACAACTGATCACCCGTTTCGTCGTTTTCGTGGTCTCCTGGTTCCGACTTCCACCTGATCCAGTCTTTCTGAGTGTCGTCAAACGTTCTCCGAATACTTTGAATACATTGGTGACAGTTTATTTGGCCACATTCATCAATTTCGCTAACTTGGCGCGCGAGTAATTCGGATTTTGCAAAGCTTTGAAACGATGCTCCTCTTGTTTCGACGCCATTTCAACAAATGAAGGCCAAATGTCAAAATCGAATAATACGTACGATTTTAGACAAAAACATCTTTAAAATGAGATAGGATTTTTTGATGCACTATGACAAATACTGCGTCAAGTTGAAGTTGACTCGTTTTTGTCCGTAACACCCTTTATTCAGATGTGGGTTTCGTATTTTTAAGAAAAAACCTGTGGGTTTATCAGTAGCTTTCAAATGTAGCTGTAGAAAATTGAAGAAATGGTGCACCAAATTCTGGAACACGCAGTTGGTCTCTGCTGCTTGCGCTTAGTCTTTCGCTGCTCCTTTTTAGAATCC
>NC_069144.1:31143824-31233824 GCF_943734635.1 Anopheles cruzii | reverse complement strand
GGGTGTGCGGTGCGGTGTTGCAGTGGTCGGTCTGTGTTTGTGTTGTTTCGTGTTTGTCTTTTCTTTTCCCGGGCCCCAGGATTGAGCCGCCGCCCCCGGTTTTGGTGAGAAGTACGCTGCCGTCCATGATTCACGTCCATTTTCTCGGGCTGTAGTGACGAATAGCGTGACTTGACGTGAACGTGATGTGCGAGCTTTTCGCCACGAGCTCCGGCATCGGCGGTCCCAGACATTCGACCCGGCCGGCCGATCAATTCCGGTCACCAGCACCCGCAGTGAGGATCAGTTACAAATCGGACAAAACCCCGTCGGTATTGAGTTCTCCATGGGAAAATGTCCATACGACGAGCGAATGTACACCTCGTGGGGATAATGGACCCATCGCGCGACCCCGAAAGGTTCGCCGAAAGAAACGGGACGCTCCCGAGTCTCTCCGTGGGCGGGCAGCATGAAAAATGGGCCGCAAAGATTTTAATTAAACCGTGCCAAAATGTCTTGTTCGTGCCCGATCTCGGTCGAGTAATTAATTCCATTCAATATCGGAGCACACTCAACACGGCGATGATTTATGGCGGGAAATGTAATAAAAATTTATCAACCGAAACCGCCAGGTGTGAGCGCTGTGGCGTGTGCGGGTTGCATGCAATTTGATCTCACAGCGTTCATTGTTTTTCGCTGCCATAGATCAGTTTTATGAACGTTTAAAGCGTATGTCTTATATTATTCTCAAACCTCTACCGTTCCAAGTTTGGCAATTAATTTTCCAACTTCAAAGTGGTTTGCCGATAAAAAAGGGTTCAGATAGCACAGTTGATGAAACATTATTTCTTCTATGAAGTTTGTGTGTGTAGTGTGTTTGTAGCTTCACCAGATTTTGCTTCGACAGAACACATTTTCACATCATTGAGTTCCACTTGAGCAATTTCAGTATGGCATGTTTTTTCGTAATTAAACGATAATTATGATGCATCATTTTTATCTGTGACTACAAGCTTGTTAAGCTCGTGGCTCTTCGTAACCTTATCCGCTGATAAATCTAATTGTAGTTTCAGACCTTTTCAAAATTTAGATACTTTTACCAAAACATTCCATTCCAAACTTGTGTCCTTTTCTTATTTATCAATTTGTTAATCAATCTTATTAAAGTCCCTATCAAACTGTATTCGGCAGATCGACAAATAGCGAAGTTTTTGTGTTAAACACGAGTAAAGGATCCCAAGGTTGACGAAACTTCTTGTATACGACGACTGAGACGAATATATGACGAATGAGACGAATACTCTTCTCTAGTAGATAGAATGTCTTGAGCATTAAAAATGTATAGTATTAAAATATGTGAACCCTTTTAATATTTTGTTTTTTGAACCACCAACTTCTTTTTGCCACTGATATTTCCTAACGCTCAGATTTCACTTTCGAATTTTCGTAACATTGAGTGCTTTCCCCTATTTCGGAATTGATCATATTTTGTATGTTTGCACATTTCATCTTTATTATTGCATTTGCCACTGACCACTGGTCAAAAGCCACAGATATTTGTGGTAAAGCCAGAATACTTCAAGTACTTTAATCTTTGCAGCCTGCAATCTTGAATTTTTATTTAATTAAACAAATCCAAATCCCAAATCCAAATGGCTTAACGAAAAAAGTAATGCAAATCCAACAAGATCATTCCAGAAGTTCATGCCCGGATTTTGTTAGCAATTATTCATGAGGAAGTTTGAACCGAATCATGGATTCCAAATTGGCGTTTTGTAAATCATCCAAACGGTGCAAATCATTCCTGCCCAAGTTATGCCATTAACCAGCAAACAGTTTTCTTCAGTTCACATTTTACATTATTATTGGATAATGAATAGCAGCCGTGTAAGTTGATGGAATGGCGAATAACTAGGGAAACGATGGATTAAACGTTGGAAAATTTCAGCCATCAACAGACCTGAAACTAGAACCGAAGAAGACGAATCACCCGTTTACCTCCAGGTTGTTTACCAAATCCTGCGGCCGACCGGTTCCCCGCCTTCGGAACGGCAGGTGAAAGTGCTTCGCGTAATTGAATTTCCGAAGCGTCCACCATCACCCAAATGTTTCTCGCCCGCGAATGAAAACGGGAACACCATCGAAACGTAAACCTCGAGAACCTTTACATAGCGTGGTGCATAATGAAAAGTTGTGGAATCGTTTCAAGAGTATATGGGCAAAAAAGAACCATCATTTGCACGACGTATACAAAACCACCGAAAGCAAACTGTACCTGGCCGGCAACGGGCTTTTGAACTGTGCGGCGATGCAAAAGTGCACGAATTGCCTCGAGTAGTAGTTGGCCTGCTTAATATTTATGGTCCGCGAATACCGATTTTTCAGGATGCAAAAGCTCGCCCGGCTGGTCGAGGAAAAGTATTGCATTCGGGACTGCCTTCGATGCGTTGAATGTTAACGATGGGGTTTTTTCCATTACCCATAACTGTGCTTTGTTTGTTGAAATTAATCACCGTACAATGAAGAGGGCTTTCCTTCACGTGCTTACAGGTGAAGCATCAATCATTATCAATTCTTATTTTATTTCATGAACTTTCCTTAGTTACATGGACATTAAACCGTTGTAGTATATGCTAATGACATTAAAAACTTGTCCGCGTTATGGTCGATTACCAACAGCGCGGCTCAGTGTGTTCGTGAGCTGCACGGTCCGTGTCAGGCTCGTCAGTGTGTAGGGCACATTTGTAATTAAAACTGGGAAACGAAGCGCGATAAAAATGTTGCAAAGCTCGTGCACAATGGAACGGAAACCACGGCCCAGGACCCTAACGTAGGGCTAGGGTTTCGCAAATGAAATCCTGGGTAGCAAAAAGATTCACTTGAAAGAGAGAGAGAGGCATAGAGAGAGAAAAATTGAGTTGATTTCCATTGCACGGGCCACAAGCGCTACAGCCGCGGAAGAGTGGAATCAGCGAAACCCAACCGGTCGGAAACACGTCCTTTTCCCGGGGTTGCCCTAATGAACCAGCGCCAGTTTGGGGTCCGTCTCTGTAAGCGGTCCCCGTGGTCCCTAGCTCTGGTCGCTCGAACGAATTAATTTCGTTCGGTCCAGACCCCCAGACAGCGAAGAGGACCGCCCTGCCTAAGGCAATGGCTTGTACAGGTCGCGATGCCCACGCACTTTTTGCTGCCATTTTTCGGAGAAAACTTTTCTAGCCTTTCCGTTCCGATGTGGTTCGTTTTTTTTTTCCTCTGCCTCTGACTCTCACCAGTTTTATGTACAACACAGTACAAGTCAACTTTTTATTCTGTGCCCAAACCGGGGCGCCGACTTTCTGGCTGTAAGGTGTAGCAAATACCGCAAAATATACGTAGTCGACCAACCCCGTAGTGCGGTAGTGCTTCGCTCTCGCTAATTACACCGAAGTCAGCGCTGCTAAACCCATCGTGGACTTCCCCAGTCTACCGACCGATCGTTACGTCTTCCGGGGCGGGTTAGACGTGGATGCTGACTGCTCTCGGCTTCAGGGAACTTCGGGGAAGGGAAGCGCAGGAGGACGTCTACAGCGCTCCGGAGGCCTGTGCCGACAAGAAACGGGCCTTAATTACTCGGGAGTTTTCCGCCGAGCTTCCACTTGCTACTTTTTTCAAAAGATTCTACCCTAGTACAAAGCCATTACTCGTCTGCGTTACGGTGCCGGACATCGTCTAGAAGGAGCAACATCATCGACATCAGTCGAAGGCTTGTTGTAACGCAATTCAGGTGGAAAATAAATGCACATTCGCTTCGGGATAACAACATCCTGTTCGCGTTAAAGTTGCAAAACCGAGCGACGAGAAGAAAACAATTCACCTCTTCCGAGCCGATGTTAGTATTCTACTTTTCAATTTACTACAGAGGCCCAAAAATTATTGGGAATTCGCTTATAACTTTAAAATAATTGGAAAAAGGTCGGATTGTTTCACTTAGTCTGCTTAAAGAAACTGGAAATCCGTTTCAAAGCTGAAAACCGTTTGCCTTCCATCCTTAAGTTGAATTAAAACAAAACATGATACATCTTCTTCGTGCGTTTAAAGTGCAAACTCCCACTTCGACCGGGTACCTGTATCTCGAGCATAAACAGCTCAGCAAAGGTTTTTCCGTAAGCCGCATAATTCGACGAAAAAGGCAAACGAAATTCCAAACTTAATCTCGCAGCTCCCGAGTCAGAGCGCTGCAAGGAAGGGTTCACCCGCCATTAGCTTTGCAATCGAAGGATCATGCCCATTTCTCGTGACAAACCCAATCATCTCTCCACCTCGGAGGGCTCGGTGTAGAAGACCCCAAAAAAGAAAGGGAACTCAGAAAAACACCGCCGGCTCTCCCCGGCAGGCAGGCAGAGCGGACGAGAGAAAGGTAAACGTATCAGGTGTTACATTGATTATGACGAATGTAACGAAATAATAAGGATCCGTTTTATTTTTCCCTTTATGATTGGGCTTTCGTACGGCAACTCTTTCGCCTCTTTCTGGCCCCCGGGGGGTTTCAAAACCCTCGGTGGCACCATGGCACTGTTGAAATGTAGGTCTGCAAAGGTCAGAAGAGTGGAGTGTTCGATCGATGTTCTTGGTCTTGGTCACCGCAAAAAGAAATTTTACTTACATTTTACGATACGAGGCACACAAAAATGGGTCTCCGTGAGGGTTTATTACGTACCGAAGATCCGGAGTTCAACAGAAAGGGTCCGAACGGGAGTTCATCAACAAAATGGCACGAATGGTAAAAGTGGCGGCTCTTTACCGAAATGTATTTATGCAACAACATAACAGACTAATCGTGACCCCCCTTTAAGGGCCGACATCATCTTGTATTTGTAGGAAGTATTCAACCCATTTGAACCATTCTCAGATTTCGCTTATTTTGTCTTCTCTCTGCAGTGGTTGCTCAAGCATACAAAGTTGATGTTGAAGTGCTGGCAGCATCCCGCGGCTGTACCGCGATCCTGCGTTGCGTAGTGCCTAATTTTGTTAAGGAGTTAGTGAGGGTCGTGTCCTGGGTACAGGAGCCGGCATTCTACATTTACCCATCGCTGCAGGGTGGTAAGTAACGCTACGCAGTCCAGCAAATCCGGAGCTAAAAAGTATACATTTTGTTCGCTATCTTTTATCTCGCCGGACAAATCAGATGGAAAGCATCACCTGCTGCCGACCGGAGAGTTGCTGATACACAATCTAGAGTTTAACGATCGGTACCCATCTTACCGGTGTCGGACGATGCACAAGCTGACGAGACAGGTTGTCACCAGTAATCCGGCCAAAATTCGAATGACTGGTACGTATCGTCTCATTTGCAGGCAGTGTCAAGAGTTCCGAAAACTACGTACAATGGGAAACCCCGGCCCGAACGAACGCCGGGCCAGAAGTGGGGCTTTTTTGTGAAGGGCCAACCCAACTAGCACATTCTCATGCTCCTTCTTACAAATAAAAGTTCAGCACACGCCGTCGTCCAAGGTCCAGCACAAGACAGGCTGCCCCCGAGATCGGACCTAGCCTGCTCGGCAGACAGTGTCCGAATGGCAATCGTTTAGCTGATAGTTAAGTAGCAGCTCGTTCACTTGAAGTGCGACGTGTCAGTACAAACTGCTCGAGAAATCATATAAATGGTGGTGTCCTTTCAGCGACTCGGTGTGCGACGTAGGAGAGACTAGTGTCAAAAGTTTTAGCATCGTCCCAAAGAACGAACTGTGGAGCGAAAGCGGACGATCCGCGGTTCTCTGCAATCTGGGCTCGCAAACGGCGAGAACTGAGTGCCACTCATGGCAGCAATGGCATCAGCGCCATCGCAGACGCCACCGTGACAGTTTCGACGAGAAAGATCCGTTTCCGGTCGTGCCAGTCGGGTTCCGATTTTTTTTCTGTTTTTCTGCCTTCCCTCACTTCCTAGTTGCTGCTGTCCCCCCCCGTAAATCAGCTTGTGTTAGGGTTGTGTAAGCGATGGCCGACAAATGTTCCTCGGGACCGCCCGAAGATAGTGACCCGAACGCCGGGCCTAATGGGATGCTAGAGTGAAGTAAAAACCGAGACACGAGAAACTGACAGCAGTGGTTTCGTGGTGTATGGCGCGTCTCCGAAGTCACTCGCTTTGGTTGTAACAGTTCGCGACTTTGTACTGTAATAGGTCAGAACAATGAAATATAGGAAACCGTCCGAATTCCGCCAGTATGGAACCTGCAAAATGGAAACTTACCACCGGATATGACTCCACGATATGGTCCAAACACACCATGACGGAGAACACAAAAGTATTACGACTGGATGCGAGAAACGAAGTCCTCAGCAATGGTAATGCGTGAGATGAAAGACTTTAACAATACAAGCATAAATGAGCATAATTATGCAAATAATTAAAATCCACTCAGACAAACCCGCGACCGCCCCGGGGGCACGTGTTTCCAACTGCATCAGCAGTTCTTCAAGAGTTTAATGAAGCTTGCACACGGTGCAGTAACAAGTAATTTGTAGCGACCAGCAGCATTTCTACTTGGCAGGTTCCCTACTTCGAAGCATTTGATGTTTCTAACAGGTATTGTGTTGTGTTTCTTTTGCATTTCTTTTCCCACGACAGATCAACGAGGAATAGTTTCGCCAAGCGTAGTGGAGCACACGTCACATGTTGCAGTGTCGCAGGACGAGGGTGCCGTGTTGTTGTGTGTGGCTCAGGGCTGTCCCTCGCCGGAATACCGGTAAGCTACTCATTTATTCGAACTTCTGCGTATTTCGTTCACAACTTTTAGCGATGCCGATGAAAATGAGCATTTCGTTGAGCCCTTTTAGCCTTTTAGACTATAAGTCGGTACACCCGATTCAACGTCGTTGTCTTGTCGTTGTGAGTGAACTGATTGACGTTGACATTTGTGGCAATGTTGCGTGCATTTTTTACATCAAGCCAACAGCGGTCCCAATCCCAATTCTTGGCCGCTTGGTAATTCGATCAAAGCGTTCTTTATTCATGTATTCTGAAAATCAAATTTGTGCATGGCGGCGCACCCAATCGATGTTTTGCGCCGTTTTGGCCCTTCAGATTAGCAGCATTTTGTAGCATATTTCGCATACATTTTCTTCAACTCAATTGAACCACTTGGACGGCCCCGATCGTAACCTCCCATCAGCTGCTTCTCGCCCAGTTCGATTCGAAGAAGCTTCGTGTCACCCATTCAAGCGTTTCACAAACTTTACTTTGGACCCAAAGCCCTGGCAGTTGACATCATCGGAGAAAAATTAATTCAGTACAGCGTCTGAGAAAACGCGGCCCTGATTTCCATTGCAAATTTTACCGCGATAGGGCCCGTTCTACTCTACAGTCGTGAAAAATGTACGCCAACTACGCTAAACAAAGTCAGTCAGTGAAAAGAGCTGCCCATTTGTACGAAAGTTAAGCAAAGTAAGTTTAACAAAATTTACAACAATAAAACACAATAATACATGTACAATCAGCTCTTTGTGAGGTTTGGTGTTTCTACACACCAGGCGCCTCCATCGGCGCAGTAGAAAGCTCCCTTTATTGAATCGCCGCTGTCGCCGACCGTGTCCTTGTGCAGTTGTCCACTTGGGATAATTTAAAACGAATGACAGCGTCCGCTTCCTAGCATCATCATGATTAATTGGATTTGGCAATTTTCATTCTTTTTACTACACTGTCCTTCTCGTTCGCAACTAATGTCCGCTCCGGACGCCCGGAACGTTGTGTGGGGGGGGGCGCATTATTCTGCGACTATGTTGTCATGTCAGGCTATTTGGAATTTTACTATTCCGTGCGGCTCCGGATCAAGTTGTCCGTCACACACACCATTCGAGGAGAGGCCACATGGCAGCAAAACACCATCATCAAACGTCAATTTGCGTAGGTTCTTTTAAGGTCTGACCACTCTGACCTAAAGTGACAGTCGCCGCGCGCCCTCCCGCCCGCCCTACAATCCCTTGAGTTCTTCCAAACAATTATTCAAATATCGCCACCAGATGGTGGATGGTCAGGCCACTGATAATCGATCCGCTGTCGGGTCAG
Organism: Anopheles cruzii; assembly: GCF_943734635.1. Taxonomy (NCBI): domain Eukaryota; kingdom Metazoa; phylum Arthropoda; class Insecta; order Diptera; family Culicidae; genus Anopheles; species Anopheles cruzii. The sequence continues at coordinate 31,225,804 of NC_069144.1, read as the reverse complement.
TGTGCCGTTCCGGGTGGATGGAATGTCGATCATAAAACAGGTTTGACTAAAACGACAACGATATTGTATTTTGGGTATTATTTTTTATAAAAGGTAAGCACAATCAACGTTGTTCAGTGTCACGATTTTCCATCATCAGCATCACCTTAAACTCAAGCAAGAGTGAGTGATTCCCACAGGAGGTTGACTTGTGATGCTTCATTTCGATTTGCATAAGTATTAACTTCTACTTGGCCCCTAATCAACCCCGTTCGGTTCAACGGCTTTGTTCCTGATTGCGTGAAGTTCGTTGCGACTTTTCGGAACGATGCGACTCCTACTCGCAATCTACTCGCGGCTTCCCAACTGCAATTATATTCATTTCCGCTCGTTCGTAAATGATTGCTAATTACGGTCGCCGGAACAAGGCATCACCTCCGTCTGAGTCTGAGCTCATCGCTGTCGTTGCCATCGTCACACCGCCCTCACCCTTTGCGCCGGTCCGTGTCGGAAATGGAAAAAGTTTTCACTCGTTTTCCAAATGGCAATTGGCGTTTTGTTTCGGAGCTTAAAGTTTATTCGCTTAAGCGGGGTACAACTCACTGGAATGCGCTAATGACGGAGCGTGAGAGCGAACTTTCACACGGCGATCCGTTTAGGCCAGAAAGGTATTGCGCTGTATTGCCTGTTTATTGGCGCATAACGTTTGTTGGTTCACACGTCTCCAAACTCCCATTATTGCGATAATCCCCGATCAACTTGGGCATCATATTTGACAGCGAGTGATGAATGGATGGAAATTAAGAACATTCTGTGCACATCCTTTAAAGAAACGTTTTTACCCAATTTACCAAGAGCTACAGAGTGAGACATTGAAAGTGGAAGCATTTGTTTCTTAATAAATACATTAAATTATTAACTTGGTAACTAAACGTGCCCTTTTTTGGTCTTTTCCACCACTTTGGCTGATGTTTCGGCGGATATTTCGGCAATTTCTTGCCGAATATCCTTGGTCCTTGGTTTGTTAGCGTATACCTTGGACTTCAATTGAGCCCACTTGTAAAAGTATGGTGGCGTTCAGTCTCGCGATCTCGGTGGCCAGTCAACATCGGCCTTTTTCGATATCACTTGGCCAGGAAGCAATGGTCGCAATAGATTCAGTATTGGATGGGCTGTGTGACATGTGGCGCCGTCCTGTAGGAACGCGTAATCGTCCATATCATTTGCACGAGTAATTGACATCACCAAATCCGTTATCATGGCCCAATACCGCTCACCATTGACGGCTCCATCATCGTCCAAAAAGTCATATCCACGCACAGTAGGGAACTTATATGGGAAAGGCGGACATAAATGTTTTTAGGAGGAATCTGGGGACTTTTTTCGACGTTTTTGTTTTCTTTGCATGTGTTTTGATTAAATTCAACTTTTTATGTGTAATGCACGTGTTCAAGTATATTAAATAAGCTTTTTTCGTTATTTTAAGGGCTTTAAACGCCTGAGGTGCAATTTGAATGACACTAAAATCTTTTAATGCCCAATCTAAACGCCTGCGTTATGCAATCTGTATTGCATCAAAATGTTTTAATACATAATCCTTTGCAAATGCGTGAATTTTCTGCAACCAGACACCAGGCGCCTCCTTTTGTACCAAGTTTGTATCATAATTTTTTTTCTTAAATGAGGAATTTGCGAAACTTCCTGTCGGATTCGGCAAATAAAACTTACTGGAAATGTTTAAAATGGTCTAAACTGTGAATGTAATGTCTCGTTTAGGATGTACAACGCTGTACATTTTTTTGCTGCATTACCAAAGTTGAAAAACTGTATTTTTTCATAATTTTCTATACTAATTCCCGATAAAAATATACTAGCAATGTAAAACGTAAACATTTGATTATTTCATACGAACAAAGGATTCATTAACTTTCGAATGACGTATAATACAGGTACATTATCGTTGCAGAACTGTACTGACGATCGCGTTAAAGTAGCTGATAAAAGTTGGATTTAAAGATCAATTCTTATCACTCTTTTGACTTTGACAGATGATATTTCGGAATCTGCGCAACATGGAAGGCTAAAACTTCGGATTTGTGATAGATAACTTATCTATTTTAGGTTAATATAACTAAAACCCTCAGTTTTTTTGTTGACTGAAGTTGACTTATGACCGCCTTTTCCCTATTAGGCCGCGCAAATACCGCACCAAATAGTAACTTTTCGGTCGTAAAGAGGCTGCTGTTGGATTAATTGTGTTTGTTGACAAATCTGTCCCGTCAGACATGATGACGATAAACCTAAGAAGACATGATGACGATTGAGAAGTAGAAATTTCAGCGTACAGCTGAACAATTTCAGCACGTTATTTTGGATTGTGCAGGAGCATCCACTAATGTCAAAGATATAGAGTCGCTTTCACTTCAGGCGGACCAAACTTCGCAAAGAAATTTTCTTTTACGAAATGGAGAAAATAAATCGGAAGATGCTTTATAAACTCGAAATCACAAATATCCCGAAACCATTTCCCAACCATCTCCGCGAAACTGCCTCTCAATCCAGGAAACGAAAAACAAACCACAAACTCTCAGAGCTTCCCATGTTCCCAATGTCAGTTCCACGCTAACCGTCTTCTCCGTGCAACAAGGCTTAGCATGCTGGCCCAAGATGGAGGAAGAAAGGTCCCGGTTGGCGCTCTGTCGGGCTTGTTACGTTTTATTATTTTTCGGCTTCTTCCAATCGGCTTCAGTGGACGGTCGTGCCCAATGGAACGGAAATTAATTTCTGCGTTCGATTGACTACAAGACGACAAGCTGTGAAATCATCTTCTGAGAGGCTGATCGCAATCGCATCCAGACGGAGCAAGATGTAAACCGCATGGGGTCGCCAAATCTCGCAGTGCGAACAAGAGAAAAGGCTTCCATTGTTTTCACGTTGCATCGATAGACATTTGAATGTCGCTTAGAGTAGTGCTTATGTTATGTTCTCCGATTTATGAACTTTATCTCACGTACCTCTGAAACTTTTCACTCAAATCTGTAGTGAAAACTTGTGTGATGCATTTCGGGTAAACGTGTGACCCTACAGAAACTATATTACTGTTTATTGTTATATTTGAAGGAATTTGTTGATTCGCGTCTTTGTTCCAATGTATTTCGTAAATAAGTCTTTTGAAGTCAAATCTGTTGAATAAATAAAAGAATAAAAGAAGAGGTCCGTAGACCGGTTGGTAGTAGGGATGGTCCTCTTCGGCAAGTGTACTCTTTTCGGCAACCTCATTTACCGTCCGACATTATCACGTAGTGTGGGCGTGTGCAGCAATTCTCTGCGGAAAGTACCTCACACTCTGCCCTGCTTTGCTCTCCGCTCCTCCACAGATGGTACACTCACAACGGTCCAGAACCAATTCCAGTGACATCCGGCCCACGAATACGACTCCTCGGTCCGGTGCTGGCCATCGAGGCCGTTACCGGCGAGGACGGCGGCGTGTACAAGTGTTCCGCATCGAACGCCGGCGGTGAGGCCAGCGCCGATCTCCGGCTAACCGTCTCCACGCCCATCCACGTCGAGATCTCGCCGAACGTCTTGAGCGTGCACATGGGCGGTACGGCGGAGTTTCGGTGTCTCGTCACCTCCAACGGCATGTCGGCCGGGCCGCAGCACATCACCTGGTTCAAAGACGGCCGCCAGCTGCCGAGCTCCGGCCGCGTGGGCGACACGCTCCAGGTGACGGGGGTGACGCGCGAGGACAAGGGCATGTACCAGTGTGTGGTGCGGCGCCAGGAGGGCGATTCGTTCCAGGCGTCGGCGGAACTGCAATTAGGCGGTAAGTCTGCGAACCGAGCTCGAGTTTCTCGAGTTCTACCACCACCCACCAACCCACCCACGAGAGTCTGTATCCGAGCCCGATAGCTGCGGGGCTTTCCCGGAGAGAGCCTCCGCGGATTACCCAAATCAGCTCGATTAGGAGTTAGGAGGATGCCCATCGGTTATTAGGCGAGTAATGAGATTTTAATCTACCGTCACCCGGGTGACGGCCCCCCGGGCCCCCATCATGGCCAAATGGTGCGAAACAATTAAAGTATTGCCTTGCACAGTGTCTCGACATGTCAGCGCGTCTCGGACGTGGTTATTCGCTTTCAAGCAGTTGAAGCGTTTCTTTGAACGTAAGGAAACCATTTCATGGTTCATGATAAATACAGTTTATTCTTTTACAGTTCCCACCACGGAACCCACCGCGTGCGCCCCCTTGCCTAATCCTTTTACGGCCCCTTGGCCAGCGTGGGATTATTTATTTTTGTAATGACATTAATTTTTCGGTCAACCCAAGAAGGGATTTATCAACGCCCCACGGTTTTTTTTTGTTGCTGCGCTTTTTTTCGGTTTTCCTTTTTATTTGTGCCAAAAAAAGGGTCCCGTGCCACGTGAAGCAGGCGACCGTTTTTGGCTTCTAGTCGTATCCTTGCTGTTGGGGCGGTAAAAATTTACTTGACCGCAAATTATTTCTACACCAGAAGTGAGACGATCATCAGGCGGGCAGCAGCACTTTGGAACGGGACGGAACCAACCAACTTATTTATGATAATTATTCTTTCGACTCCCCGCGGGCGTTACCATCATTAACGGTTATTTTTCGGTTCGCTGTACTGGGTCGTCCCCGCCGCCCGTCCCGTTACGTAGACGCTCCTCCGTCGCTGGTGTACAGCTTCATCGAGCAGACGCTGCAGCCTGGCCCGGCCGTTTCGCTGAAGTGCTCGGCCCAGGGGAACCCGACGCCCCAGATATCGTGGACGTTGGATGGATTTCCACTGCCAACGAACGGAAGGTAAGATACAAACACGAATTGGGATTGAAACTGTGAGTAACTTCAAACATTCATATTTAGCCGTTGAACCCATTACAAAAACAATACGTTATTTAATGATATTTGCCGAGACAAGGATATAGTGGAAACAGTGTTACTTGTGTTAAAATACCAATGTCAGTCAGTTTTTAATTGAAGAAATGCTGCCGTTTTCCTAGTTCACGTTTTTGGAATTAGTTTCATCAGATCGTGGCGGCCTAAAGCGCTATCCTTTGCTGGCAGGAGGCGCTCTAAGCCAATTTGCATTCAGCATAGAAAAGGACCTCGGCGAGGAAAAAGATGCGCGCATCCTTCTTGATGCGCGCAACGCAGACCACAAACATCGAGATGTTTGATTTGGCCACTGAAAATATTTCGCAATTTCCACATACCGCAAACACCCTGGGACCCCCGGGGATCTGTCTCAAGGCGGCCACCGCTTTTCCGTCCATCCCCACGGCGACACCTAGAGTGCGGTTCGTTTCTATTTCTCATTTTCTCATCTCCCCCGTGGCCGGGTATTTGAATAATCTCGTTTATCTTCATGTTTGCCGTGGACTGGGCATTGGCGTGGCGTTGACGGGGGACGTTTGAATGACTGGGACGGGCTTCCCGTTTTTCTTTTTTCTCGCACCCTGTGCCGGATTCACCTCATCATACCCTACCACACACACACCCAGAGAATATTATGCCGTGCCAATGTCGGTAAACAGCGGCAAGGAATGATGGGTTTTACTTTGGCATCATTTTTTCTAATTTCCTTCCTGCCTTTAGCAGCATCCGACGGACTGCTGGTGCTGGTTAATGGCTTCTTCGTGGAGCGAAGCGTTCCAAAGGCTAGTTGGTCCTGCCGTGGCCGGCACTTTTTACCCGTCAAGAAAATCATATCTTGCTTCCGGTTCCGGTTGGTTGGGATAATCTTTGTGCCGCGTAACCACGATTGGTAATGAACCAGATCCGTACGATATTTGCGTCGTAAACCGAAATACCGGAAGTTAATAATTTTTGTCATAAAATGATTATGCTGAGATATGCGCGCTGAGTTGAATTAATTATTAATTTGCTTACTTATAAATTCATTGGTCATACTTTACATTACACCAAATCGCTGCTCAGTAACGAGGGTCATCTGAAATCATTCTGAGAGGATACAAGACATTTTTTCGGAATGCTAGCCAACACGCAAACAGCCAAATGTTAATGTTAAATGTTACATTCACGTTTTTACACGTTCATAACCTCTGCTATTAGGCCCACTTCATTCGGTGGATGTTTAGCAGCATTTGGTGAACTTTGGCGATGTTTTGGCCAGTTGTTACAGTTTTTGGACGTCCCGAACATTCAATGTTTCCCAAGCTCTTACGGCCACCGATATTTAATGGCGATACTAGATTTTTTTCCATTTTCATAAAAAAAAACATTGACATCAATTCACTCAAACGATTGTTACACAAAAACTGCGCGTCCAAACTTGTTGAAACTTTTAATTGACTCACTGTCAGAAGATTGGCAAACTTTTGCCTTGGTACTAGGTTGTATACTAAGTTTTGACGTTCCATACCAGAGGGCGCAGCTACGAGCCTGATTTTTTTTAGTCATATTGGTACACTCTTCATATGAACGTATGTGAAGTTTCATTTCAATCGGTCACTTAATTTTTTTTTACAAGCCATTTAGTATCGGCATGTCACAGTATTTTTTACAGCTGTTATGATGTCATCATTTGATGAAAAACGCAAAAAGGGGCAAAATCTGGTGAATAGAGTGGATAGTCCAACAATTCGAACTTTAACTCATGTAGTTTTGCTCTAGTTTCGAAATGCTCTTGTGACAACTCATTTCGGAGCTGAAGAATCAGGTTCAGACCACTCTTTAGCCTCTTATTTTGATTCAGGACCCAAGTGATAGACCCAATCCTCATCCATAGTGATGATTCAATGCACAAAATCTACTTTATCCTATCGAAAAAGCTCTAAATGTTGCCGAGAAAGTTGCATTCGAATGCGTTTTTAGTGAATGCGGCACCCATTTTGCAAACAACTTTCTCGAACCCTTTCAAAACTCCAGTCAAAATATTGGTTATACTGCTCAATGAGTTGGCTAGGTCTTGTACTTAATTTCTATCAGTGATTGGACGATTTTCGAAAACAATATCCTGTATTGTTTTATGATTTCCGATGTTGTGTCTGTTTTTTGACGTTTTTGACATGGATCGCCTTGAAGGCTACTACGACCATGTTTAAACTCAGAAATCCCCCTTTTAACCACTTAATTAAAGGTGAAGAGTCCTTATACACTTTCAACATTCCTTCATAATTTTCCTTTGCTTTTGTAAAAAAAAATTAAGTGACCGATTGAACTGAAACTTCACATACGAAGAGTGTATCAATATGACAAAAAAAAATTAAGCTCGTAGCTGCGCCCTATGGTATCGAAGGTCAAAACTTAGTATACAACCTAGTATATTGCGGTAAAAAACGAAAATCGGCCATTACAAGGAGGATCATCCACTGAGCAGTCAGAAAAATAAAGAACTCGTTTGCCGCGGTTTGAATCATCAAAGTAATGCAAAATCAATATACTGTCCACTTCCGACATCAGAGTTGGTTAAACATAATGAACGAGGGAAGCCATCCGTGCGCAAATAGCGAGGAAAAAAGAAACCACGCTCTAGAGCTTTAATGGTGAAAATATGACCATTCTTGCGTCGCCCGGACAACGCCCGGAACTGCGCTAGAGCTAGCCCACGAACCGATTCTAAATCAAATGAAATTTATTACTTCGTATGGAAATCAATCTACGCTTCCTGTGTTCGTTCGATCTTCGGGCGGGTTCCGGCCAGCCGATTCTGACCATATCCACGCGCCGCCACCGTGCACCAGGAAAGCCCTCCGCCCGTTGCTCCTTCCGACATCCTTGGCACTGGATCAACTGTGAAAGGTTCTCGGCACGCTGTACGGGCTGAACTATTGTGATTAATTAGTTTCTGTTCAAACAACCTCCCGATGCCGCGCCTTGAGGTCCTGTGAGGGTTGTGTTTATATTGAAGTTTTGCCGTCGCTATATAGATCGACCCAGCGTCGGACCAGCGCGGCCCTGCACACACACCGGACAGTGCTGCGCCGTTTCGTTCGTAGTTCGTAGTCCGGTTTTTTTTTGTAAATTTCAAATAACGATGGTGGAAGCCCTGCCTGGGCGTGGGGCACTGAATCTTAAATTAATGACTTTTCTATGGCCCACTCGCCGCTGCTGTGTGATGGGTACGTGACCACAGTAAACGCTCTGCTCTGCCATCTTCCCCCGCCCGAGCGCCTAACAGCGCCAATCGTCGTCCGCCATGTTTCGGTTTTGATCGATAACACTACGCTCAAGGTTGACGTTGGAAAGTATCTCTCCCGCTCGTATCTCTGTGGGATGTGCGAAAAAAATGGTTTTAGCATTTCAAAAACGCGCTCCCATGCTGGCACTGTGGCTCCCCAGAAACTCCCAGTCTTCCGTCTGCTACGTGAGTGGTGCCTTTTAAGTACCATTTGATCGCATGATTGATTGATGAGCTTCTCGCTCTAATCCAATCCCCGGCGGGCGAGCGCTAATGAAGCGAAGGCAATCGACCAGTAGGAGCGTTCATCCAAATTCCGCCAATTTTAGCTAAACAAAAGGTAATTCTGGGAACGAAATCTACCTTCATGCGATCTACCGACCCGAAACTTGTAAAGAAAAGCATCTGTACGAAATCGCGGGAGCAATTAAAAAAAGAGCCAACTTCAGAGCCCAAGGGAACTTGTGGCCACAGCACAAGTTTGCTGGATCAGCTAGGCCATAATAAACAAATACACAACTTCAATCATTCGCGCGTGGTTAGAAAGTAGCGCGTTTTTTAGCGTCGGAGACTAATTTTCAAGTCACTGTCATGCTGCCACTGCTCACTTCCATGGCCAATGAGTTTCGTTCGTGGCAGCAACGGGTGACAATTTAGTGTGGCAAATTTTAATCACACGATCGTTAAAATCTAAGCCCTCCGGGGAATTAAATTTGTTACACCTTACCCAACGCGGACTCGATTATCCTTCGCCGGTTCGGAACGCCCGTTTGTTGGGGCGCGAATAGCGGAAATACGGGAAACTCTACCGGCAATCCGAAAAACCGCTCCGTTCGCTTCGCTCCATTTCCACGTCAAGCCGTTGGCCGGCGGCGTAAAATGAAATGTAACGGAATATTTTAGGAAGATAATTTAATTATCGCCACCACGGCACACAACCGTGACGGGTTTCGTGTGATTGCCGACGGAAAAGCCGCCGGACACCTCGTCGGATGGGGCCGGTTTGTAGCACCTCGTTGGCATTCTCCACCTTAAGCCCTAAATGGCAGCCGAATACTAGAATTTTGCCCACACTTTTCGCGTCCCCAACAGGGGGTGATCGTAAATGTTGGGTTCAGTTCATTTAACAAACCGTGTTTTTTTTTGTTTGCTCGTGGCTAGTTAGACAAATAAAAGCATCGTAAGGTTAATATTTTATGTGTGTTAAGAGATCGTAAGGTTAATGCTTTAGTATGAAGTCACTAATTCTGGTGGTTAATAGAGTTTCTGTAACTCGGTTCAGTGTGAACCATGCCATGACAGTTCACCAAGTATAATAAGGAATAGATTAAATTGAGGACAGTAAAGGGAGAGGGAGAAGTTGTTGTTGAATAAACTTTTCATTGACTTATGCAAAGATGTTGATGGTAACACATTGTGACAATAAAGTATCCGGAAATTTGTGATGTTAAAGAAAATGCTTTATTCGATTTTCGATATTTTTTGGCGTGGCGTTAGGTTGCTACAAATGTCAGTGACTTATGGTGAACAATTCGGCCATTTTGAGTAAACGGTCAATTTTTGACAGTTGTTTTAGTGTGCACGTGTCTTAGCCCGTCGGCGATTTTTTTCTCTTCCAAAATATGGATGGCATAGAATCTTTATCAAATGTTGTGTTAAAAACGAAATTAAGAGCTCGGACGCAATTGAAATGTTAACTGTGGCTTATGGTGAAGCTTGTAAGACCAAAAGCATTGCTTATCGGTGGTTCAAAAATTTTTCAGAGGGCCGAGAAGATGTGAAAGTCGAAAAGCCTACTTTGGTCGATTGCGAACAGTTTTGCTTGCAGATTTCTTCGATTGCAAGGTCGTGGTGCATCATGAGTTGTTGCCGATAAAATAGAACGGTCAATAACGAATATTACCTGCAAGTTGTGCGCAATATGTGCGAAGCAATCCGTCACAAACGCGAAATCCAAAACCGAAACACAAAAGTCACGACATTTTTTTAAAAAACGAAGTTTGACATCGTTGCTTGAGGGCGAATCTTACGCCAAAAACTACAAACTAATGATGCCAAAGCCACCGTACTGCCCAAATCTGGCCATCTGTGTCTTTTTCTTTTTTCCAAAACTCAAATTACCGCTTCGTGGTCAATTAATATAGGAGAAGACAGAAATCGCGGATGAGACAAAACACGTTCAAGCAAAACAGCTGTAAAAAATTAACTGAGCATTGAAAATAGCCGAAATTTTCACCATAAGTCACTGACATGTGTAGCAACCTAACGCCACATAAAAATCGAATCGAATCGCTTCAAAAATCGAATAAAGTGTTTTCTTTAATATCACAGATTGCCGGTACTTATTTGACAGAATGTATAAGCCTTCGGAATGAAGTATTTGTTGATTATTTTTGGCGAATAGAATAGGACTTGTCGTTGAGACGCTGAGACTATAAGTTTATCCACACATTTTGGTGTTAATTTCATACACCAACCAACTAATGATGACCTTTATCTTCATAACCCTTGAATATTTAGGCGACTGTTGCCACGCTGTCGAATATTTTTGCAATATCTTTGTTACGTTACATTATTAAAATACTCTGTGTGTAATTGTATTTGAATAAAAATATGTATGGTAATTATCAATTATGGAAAAAATAAGCAAAACCTCTTCAGATAAAGCCACATTTTCGATTTATGCTAATCCTTCGCGACACTGTGCACCGGACCGAACCGTTATAAACTGCCATAAAATACGTTGAAACCTCTTCAAACAGTGAAAAATGTCCACAACTTCGGATTTTTTTTCTGCTAGCTTATTTTAGAAAAAAGAAGACATTGATAGGTTTTTTCCAACTTCAATAAGTAATGCTATAGTCTTATGTGCCTTAGAGTATTTACAGGAACGAACGGATGACCCTATTTGATGTTAGATTATTAGCCTACTATTCAATATGTTTGGTCGTGCTCATGACATCCGACTACTGTCCATAAAATGCAATCAAATCCTGAATGCCGCGTGACATGAACCATAACGGGCACGGACGAGTCACGAGACCATTTTCGCCAAAATAGTTTCAACACATTCGAGAGGAGCCTTCGTTGGTTCTCATCCATTTCCGTCGGTGACCATTTCCTCGCAGCGATCAGTTCGGTATGCGCCCCATCCTTAGCAGGATCGGAAACTTTTAGGTTCACTTAACCATTCTTGACTCTTTGTCCTCTGCACGGCTCAACAACCTTCGGGGCTTCGTTTGGTAAAAGGTCGTCCCGGTTTTTTTTTATATTTTCATCCCAACGCCAACCAACAACCCAAAACCGACACATTCTGCCCTGCCGTAGAGCGTGGCGGTTGGCCTGGTTGAAGTTGTCATGATAAGAAATATCGTCCCAAACGCGCCGGTGCATGTAATGCTCTGATAAAACATACATCGATGTCGACCGGCAGCAAGAAGAAGCCCTCTGCACACACAAAGTTGTGCGTGTTAATACTGCACGTTCTTGAGTGCGACACCGTACATCGGTTTGTTGGGGCATGTTTGGTCGGGTTTGTCCTATATGTTTCGGCGACATGTTCCGCTGGCACTTGAAACAAGGACTGTACACCTTCTCTAGCCTTCTGCATAATGCTAGCCTTCTGGTAAGCTCTTAATGAGTTTCATTTATAATCAGACTTTCAAGTTGTGAGCTCGCTCTCAAGGATGGTTCGGGGTGATAAAAACCCTGAATCTTCGATCTACAGCATAGATAAAAGCGTAGACCTTTCCAAATGCGCATAAGCACATGAAAATGATCAATGGCCAAAACGCCACATGTTTTATAATTGGTTTCATATGCCTTCTATCGGCCCACAGTTGGCCGAACACTGCGCTCTCGCCGATAGTTGGCCATCATTATCGCCCTCGGCAGCGCCGGCGCCTTTCTGCAAAACAGTTTAAAGTGAAATTATGCCGTTTTTATGTGTATGTGAATTTTGGCGCACGAAAAAGTCAACGATGCGTACGCCGGAAGCGTGCCGTTGGCAATTTCAATTCCGACAAGCGGTGATAGAATTCATGAAGAAAACTTTGTCCAACTCGTCTCGCCCGCTCGCTCCTATCAGACATACCCGGTCTGCCCATGCCCGTGTCCGACCGACCGGCTCTGGAGCGGGTTCAACTTTCCCGGCCCGGCCAACCGAGGGGCAACTTTTCCAAGGCGTCGCACTGGAGAATGTGCACTTCTACGCGTCGCGGCGCTCGGCTCGTCCGCACGTCCATTGTGCCCGGAAGATCTGCCACTCTGCGTTCGGGGGCCAGTTAGTCACATCGGGCTCTGTCCCCGTTCGGTGGTGAAACTGCGCCGCGAACTCGTCCTGCAACGAACAACTTTTTTTATGCCACAAGAAGAAAAAGTCAATCTACGACTGAACCTCGGCTAACAGAGTTACTCGTCGACGTCATTTTGGTTGAAGCGATTGCATGTTGCTGTCCGCACACTGCACCACTCCCTGCCCGGTGCGTCGACCGATGATCTTTTCAACTTTGCATTCGACCCGGTACCTCCGGCTTGCTCCACGCCGCTGACGCCGAAGGATCCAAGTCAAATATGAAATCGGTGTTGGCGAAAGTTGCCCAACTAATTTGAATTCCCTCGACGGAGCAGCCCCATCCTGCTGGTCAGGACCGGGTGCTCGGTTTCGAGGGGGGTGGCTGGCCCAATAAAAGACCCACCGCAAGTTTTGTAAGCGACAAGAAGTTCGGGCCAGAGACACATCATTATTTTGAACACGCTGCGCGCCCTCGCCCATCGCCCGTCCGCGGCCATCCTGGCCGTGTGGCGCGGCAGGTAACAGATTTAGATATCTCTACTTGGGCGGCTTGTGCAGTCCACTCGGGGTAACCGGTAACAACCACAGATCAAATCATAATAGGATGCAGATTAAAGCCGAAGAATATGAACATCTTCCCAAAGCACTTTCCACACTGCCTCAAACATCGCACTCTCTGTCCGGGCGAGTACCCGGTACAGAATCCCAATGCTAGTTCCTTTCTGCCAGAGAAATGTGTGAAGAGGCTACCGGAGGGTTGCGGGACGATGTGTTGAGCTTTTGCGGTGTGTCAAACCTACCCGACTTCACAAAGCTAGGCTCACGGCAGACCCAAATCCTGGCGGCGGTAAAGTTCCACGGCAACACTGGCGCCTTGGAGGGAAGGAAGGCGTCCTCTCGTAGAATGGGAACAATCTTCATCCTTTTGCCGTGCTTAATTAGTTACCGCACCGAGCGATTCCGCAAAAGGTACCGCTGCCGCCCCACGCGGAATATTACGGATGGTCCATTTGCTGCATTCTTAGACCTCTTAGTTCGGTGTCACCTTCGGCTGGGTGGTTGGGAGGGTTTCTGGGAAATTAATAAGCTTCAAAGTAGCTTTGCGGCTTACCATTGCTGCACAATCCGACACACGCGTTACGCTGGTACGCTGCTAAATCGCTTGCTGCTTGCTCTCTCTTCCCCTCTCTGTCTCTTCCGACCGGCAGGTTTATGATAGGTCAATACGTAACCGTGCACGGGGACGTGATCAGCCACGTGAACATTAGTCACGTAATGGTGGAGGACGGCGGCGAGTACTCGTGTGGGGCGGAGAATCGCGCTGGCAAAACTTCACACTCAGCTCGGCTCAATATCTACGGTAAGCACGGCCATCCGGAACGTCGCTTCTGACCCCCAGCAGCCGGTGGACTTAATGTTTTTCTTCGACCTAGGCTTACCGTACATTCGACTGATACCGAAAGTGACGGCCGTCGCCGGACACACGCTGTACCTTAAGTGCCCGGTCGCCGGCTATCCGATCGAGGAAATCCACTGGGAACGCGGTGGCCGCGAGCTGCCGGAGGACATGCGCCAGAAGGTTCAATCCGATGGGACGCTCGAGATCAAGGAGGTGCAGAAGTCGCTCGACTCCGGCGTGTACACCTGCTGGGCGCGCAACAAACAGGGCCACAGTGCGAGGCGCAGCGGCGAGGTGGCGGTCATAGGTCAGTATCGCCGCCGGCGCGGCAATCGTCACTTTAACCCGTGTATCTCTCCCCTAAAAAAAAAACAAGGTTTTAGCTAGTGTGCCAGCAAAGACAGCCGTTCGTCCATGGCCTGGGCGAGTGGGGCCCGAACAGTGGAGCCGAGTTCGGTCCTCGGGTCCGGGTGTTCCGTGGTGCACGGTCTCGAATAATCGAATCTCTCCGATCGAACCATTTACAGTTCCGCCCAAGCTAAACCCTTTCCACTCGTCGATCCTGTCGCTGAACGTGGGTGACCGGGCGTCGATCACGTGCTCCGTGATCAAGGGCGATATCCCGCTCACCATCACCTGGCGCAAGGATGGCCGTCCGATCGATCCGACGCAGCGCATGTCGGTCACGCAGGTCGACCAGTACAACTCGATCCTGCTGATAGAGAACCTGTCCGCCGACCACACCGGCAACTACTCGTGCGTCGTGCGCAACACGGCCGCCGAAACCGAGGGCCACCAGTCGCTGCTGGTTAACGGTAACTGTATCGTGCCTGATCGCCACTCACGGTCTCTCTCTCTCTCTCTCTTTTCTTCTTTCTTTCTTTTCTTTCCATTCCGTTTCTTTCGACCACCTATTATCACTCTTCGGTTGTCATGTTCCGCTTCCGTTGTAACTGCTCTTCTACTATCATCTACAACAACAACTACTACTTCTTCAACTACTACTACTACTACTACTACCACTACCTACATTCAATTCTGCGTAACGCGGGGTGTCGGGTGAACCGCATCGTCGACTCCGACTGCCATCATCACTGCGAAAAAAATCAAACCCGTAACCCGAAACATACCGTCGTCTTGTACTTGAGCTCGCACACTATCAGTTCCTCCCAATATCGAACCGTTCGCCTTTCAAGACGGGTTGGCCGAGGGCATGCGAACCCGGACCGTTTGCGGCGTGTCGAAAGGTGACCCGCCGCTGACGCTCAAGTGGCTGAAGGACGGCGATCCGCTGCTGTCCACGCTGCTGGGCGCCAATGTGTCCACTCTAGACCAGTACTCGTCCCTCCTTAACATCCCCTCCCTGTCCGCGGCGCACTCCGGCGACTATACGTGCGTGGCCAGCAACCCGGCGGCCGAAGTGAAGTTTACCGCCTCGTTACAGGTAAAAGGTAAAGTAAAGTTAATCGCCACTGTTTGCAAGCAAGCAAATCAACCAACACCACCTCACCTCAAAAAACCTCAAGCCTCAAGCATCAAACACTTCTTTGCCAGTCGTTGTTGCCTCTCTTGCACCAAACTAATAACACGATCTGATCGGACCCAGTACTAGCGCAATATGTATTACCAAATCTATATATAATACATACATATATTCATATGTACGTAGACGTATATAGTATATATCTAACCCTACGCTAAAGTATACTTACCACACCACCACTTGCTGCTGTTTGTGTTGTGTTCCGTGATATATTATTCTTTGCGTTCGTTTCTCTCCTTGCGCCGCGTTCCTTGCGTTATGTCTTCCAATGCCGGTGTGTCGCTCGCTCTGCATCCGCGCTGCCGTTACGCTTGGAAAGTTACCACGCGAGAATACCAGCTCCACCAGCTCGTTTTGCTAGATACACTTCCGGCGGCGTCAGATCAGCGCAAGGACATGCGTGTGATCGGCGGCGTCAACCTCTTAGCGCGATCGATCCGTCGTCCCCGTCGTCTGTGCTTTGTTTTCCTTTCTGTGTGTGTGTGTGTGTGTGCGTGTGTGTTTCCTCACCCAAAATCTGCCAGAACGAAATGCAAGAGAGTTAGGCATCAATCACTTCCTGCTGTACCTGTACCTACCTGTTACGAACAGAGCGTCTGAATCCCTTCCCAGTTGCTTTGGCACGCAGTGGGTTTGCGGTCGGTCACCAGGTAATTGTTTTCTGCACAAGCTGTTTACTTTCGATTACTACTTTGTTTACGTTTCTGAAGCGGTAAGACAGCGGCGAGTTTTGTTATTTTGACATACGGTGATCGGTTTCGCGATCTGATCGATCAGTTGTCAAAGTACCAAAGTGGAACTAGAACCAAGTTTAAAGGTATGAAATCGGATTTTTATTTCAAAGCAAATCACAAGTTTATTGCCTTGAAATGAAAAACTTTTTTTTATTCAAAGCTGTTGTGTTCGCGTGTCACTTTTGCCCAAAAGTTCTTGTAGTTCAGCGTCCACGAACTTTTTTGGAGGCCTCCAACGCTCTCTGTAAAGTCAAAATCACCATGTTGAAATTTTAAAAACAACTCAAAGCACTGCGATCTTTCAAGAGCATGATACCTTAAGCTTGATAAGCTTCGACAAGGATTTGATGCGCTTGAAGCATTTGATGGTCTAACCTCTTCAAATTTTTTGCAAACCAAATTTTTCTCTTTTTCGACATGAAGTCATTTCATTCAGTCATCAAGGCCTGATGTGAAAACAAGATAATGTTGTCAGAAATGGATAATTAGGAGGATCAAATTGCCAATGTTTGCATAATCCGATTTCATGCGTCTAGACTTGGTATACCGGGTTTTCCCGTTGCAAAACAAAGACCGCTGAATAGTGCGATTTCTCTTATCGGTTGGTATGTCTGTCTCTGTGTTCGTTTGGTTTTGCTTTGGTGAGCTTTTTTTGTTTCGAAAGTAGCACGAGGCAACCGTTATTTTCTATGTTGCTCAATAACACACCCATTTTCGGTTTAGGCTTAAGACTCTGTGCAGGCGACACACTCCAACAAATACACGACGACACATTAAAGCTGTGTTCTAATGCCAACCAATGAAAATATTTCCCAACGATTGATTTGGATGCGTTCAAGTCGGTCATGCCGATCAGAGCTTGCTATGCCTGTACTTAATTGAAGATTGAAACCTGAGCTTGATCAGAGTAGCAGCCTTGAAGGACCTTGAGTAGACTTATAATCACCTGAGTGGAAATGGACATCAAGTAGACAAATGCATTTCTATGCTTCATTGATAGTGAGCGAGGGATGATAGGAGCATTTCTGTGTCCGTCGAGACATTTTGCACATTGCCGTATTATTTTTCATTTGTTTTTTTTTTTTTTAGTTTATAGTTAATGCAACGATTTTTTGTACAATCTGGAAACAAAGGACTTCCGCAAACCCAAACCCCCCCAGTACGCCACTTGTTTTCACTTTGCTACCCACGTGTTTGCCCGCATTAGATAACACCACTTTGTGCCTTATGTCCACGGTAAATGCTCACACTGCACCCCTTTTGCCCGTCTGCCAAATAGTTGTCGTTAAAAAGCTGAGGCACTTCATAGATTGGTGCACAGAAGTGATTTCTTACCGCTGCTCCCGTTAAGCCACCCTTGCACCTTATGAGCACAATTATGCACAAACGCTACCAATATTTTAGCTTATCGTTCGATATATCAAAACTTGAATGTTGCCCTTGTTTGTGTTTGGTTTTAATATTGTTCTGTTCACAGTCTCCCATTATGCGCGTCCCGTACGGCTCCATTTTACTCTATTGTTTTCGCTTTAGTGCACTCTCGATATCTGGCGCTAACGAACTTGGCATTCAAATTCATCCATCGCTGAATGGCTGGAAAAAGGTGCTTCGATGTAGTTATACCTAACAAACTTTTGCTAATGTTGAAGACATGATAAAAAACGGCTTAACACAAGTGTAAACATTTGTAATCGCCAAATTGAGAAACGAAAACAGCTCTTTGACTTCTAATCCAATCTTCTTGATGTTAGACGAAAAAGAAATCCCACACCAGACTTTGTTCAACTAAACAAATCAAACACTACAAACGCTCCCATCAACACTTCGACTGTAAGTTAGAAGAAATTTGGAAGTCAAGTTAGAAGAAGTTTGAAAACTATATGCAAACATTGAACTATTAAATCCGGAATTCTTTACGGACTTTGCATTTGAGTTTGTGCGCGAAGCGCGGTTTTATTTTTCAATCGTGGTAAATATTTTCGCAATTGACTCAATCGATGTATTGCATCAAAAGAAAGAACACAGCTTTCACAATACACTTCTCATTCATTTAGGACCCGTCTTCTATCGTTCCACTAAAGGTAACAAATTTCAAAACCAGATTAGCTTATCTCAGAAATATATTTCCGATTTAAATTGCAACTGTCGCTTTTTTATTGGAGTTTCGTACTAATCGAACGAAGTTATTTGAGCAAGTTGTTTATTCACTTTTTTTGTTTTTTGTTTAAATTTTTGGAAATCGCAATACAACTTTACATCAGTCCTAGATGAAAGTAACCACATTACACAGTTAGCAACCAATTTTTAAGTTTGGAATGAATTTAGTTCCTCAATACATACTGATTCTGCGCTACATCCGCAATGGAAAAATGTGTTGCCACATTTTGTCGTTTTTTCGGGATAAGGAACTCTACTTCTACAAGTCCTGGCGTGGTTTCAACTATTCTCATTTAATTTGTTTATTCCGCTACCATCGCCGCTACTACCAATGTAAGGTTAGTTTTACGATACATTCACTTGGCAAACAAGCAACTACAAAAACCCTGTCTTCAAACTCTTGTTTTTTGATAACCCTGTTTTGAGTACCACTACAGCATCCATAATATAAGCCATATGAAAAATGTTTAAAATAAAGGACTGTTTTCGCCCAAATCATCGCCCAGCGCACGCGTCCACCAAAAGCATCCGCAAAATGTAATACGTATTTTTTACGTATTGCACAAACTAAACCGCCGACAATTTTCCAGCCAAACCAGGAGTTCGTTAAAGACATTACCGGCCATCGCATACAGCTTCTGCACCGCCCTCCTTACTGCTTTCTACCACCGCCCGGTGTTGCAACAACCGTGTCCGTAGTTGTCTAGAAAAAGTCGAGAGCCGAGATCCTTCAAAAGCTTTCGGCTCGTGCACACTCCCGCGAGGGTTCCATTTACAGGTTTCCATGTTCGCTCCGGAAGCTCTGGCACAAGACTCCCTAATTGCACAGCGTGTCGCTTACGTTAGGTACCAGTCCTAAGGCAGCGGTTGCGGCGGACTAACGAACGGGCGCGACATACAGGATAGAATTTAAGCTTTGCATCCCTTGGCGCTGACAATATCATTACAATGACAAGCCTCTAATGAATCAATCCAGTTATGCCACTAAATACGAGATCAGCGATTCATTGAATCGTCGCTTTTCCTCTGTATGTGTGGATTGTTGAAATGTCTCCACTGCAAAAACTACCTATCGCCTCAAGCGGCGTAAGCTGGCTTTTAATCATCGCAATGCCTCAAATAAAAGCATTCACTATGTTTCCTTTCATTAGTACCGAACGAATTCAACATTAACAAAAAAGGGCTGGTCACGCTGGATGATTCTTTTTCACAAATGATTAAAACCCGCAAATGAGTAGCGAAAATGAAGTGTTGAGAACGCAGAAAAATCCCATCCTAGCCAGGCCAGAAGGAAAAATTAGTGAATCTTGAAACCGTTCTGAATCCGACGCAACCGCTGCTTCGATCAAAGGTACATACTCTTCAACACGGTTCACTAACTATCGCTCTTTCTGTACCTTCTTCCTCTTTCTGTACCTTCCGCTTTCTTACTGTCACTTCAGATCACTTTCCTTGCTCTATCTATTTCTCTCTCTCTCTCTCTCTCTCTTTCTCTCTCTTTCTCTTTCTCTCTGCCACTACCGTTTTTCCTTTATCCATTAGGTTTACTTCCACATAACTTTTTTATCCTTTTATCCCTTCGGCAGTATTTCTGTATGCTCACCTATTCACTTTCAGCTCCTTTCACTTTGTACTTAGTACGTCGATTGAGTTTGAATAACCGAATGGGTATTTATGTAAATCGTCTTTCTTTTATCCACCACTTCTATGCCATAGAAACGCCACTAATCCTGCACTTCACTGACACGCTTATGGGCACAATTTGTGTTATTTCTTTTTTTGATAAAGTATAAAACATTTGTGATATTTCTTTTTTGTATTAATTTTGTTTCTTGGGACACAAAAGATTTTAAGTTAAAAATATCGATTTTCTTCAATTACCACATTACTTTGATGTTCTCGAATGATTTCATAATTAGGATTAACTATAAATTACTAATTTTAAACTCCACAATATACAGCCCTTACACCTTAAACCAAACTATTTCTGTGATTGTTCCACGGTCTTCCACTATATTTATGCATCGTAGAAAGCACCCCGCGCATTACGCGATGCTACTATTATTATTATTTAAATGATGCTTCAGCTGCTCCCTTCACTTTTCCGACTTCTCCGTCCATTTATTTACTTATCAGCACCAAGCTAATGACATTTATTTTCATTTCACATCATCGTACCTTGATTTCTTACTGTCCGAAAGTTTTGATTTAATTTTCTTTATCGTAGAACTAGTCAATATTAGGTTAAGGTTAACTTTTGTGTGATGATTGCAATGACAACTTATAACGAACCTCAACCCGTTCCTTTTCCCCCGAACTTGGCCTTTCGGAAACACCTTCTCCCAATCCATAGCATTTGGCATGCTGAGGGAAGATTTTTGCAATGCACATCGAGAGGCATTATGAAACAGCGCCCGTTTGGGTTGCTTGACGATGAGTGATCTGTATCCGGCGTGGAATCCTACGGAATTCGACGTGCATTTTAGTCAGCTCCGCTCCGGTGGGTTGATCTACGTCTCATTTTCACGAGCCCAGCACGTGAGGCTTGATTGCTTTCTATTCATTTTAAAATACAGTCAAACAATGATAGTCTCTGTAATGGAAGTAAAATAATGGGGCTTTTGAAATTTAATCCCTGCCAGTGCTCCTATTATGTGTTGTTTTACATTTTTCCATCAACGTACAGGGTGACAGCTATTGGCTTTATTTTATTTGTTCAGTAACAGTTTGGGCCGCATTAAATGTATAACGCAAAATAATTGATTGAAAAATCACCCAATAAATCACTGTAACCCACTAGCATCGCACGTCGTCGATTTCCTTGGTTGACCCAATTACCGAGCCAAATTGCCAGAAAAACTGGCAATAATAATCAATAATCACAGCTAATATCCTTGATATTAGTCAGAAATTAATAAAACAAACCTCGCGCGGAACCTGGTCCCTGGTGGCCGTCCCGATACCTATCCCAGGAGATTTTGCTTTTTCGTTATGATTGGATGTGGACCATATAAGTTTTGCTGAATCATTCGAATGCCAATTGCATTATTGATCCTCTTGGAAATCGCCCCCTGAGCTTGCTGTGATATGTATTGAAATATGGCACGCACGTCGTCATGCAGCGCATACTAGGTTTTCTCTGAGCATTCGATGGGTTGAAGCTTTTCTATTCATCCATTTTTTTCTCTGATGACGGATGCCTACCGATCAGGCGTTTTGTTTGTGAGCATTTTCCTGCTTTTTTACTTTTGATTTCAATTTTTCACATATCTGTTCGAGACCGGTCATCCGTGCTGATGCGCGTCTCGTGGCTTGCTGTTGTTTATATAAGCGCTATATGTCGGGGCTGTGCTGAAAGTGCTGCGTGTCAAAAATCAGAACCGTACGTTAATTACGCTGCCAACACTTTCCGGTTGATCTAGCCGGTGGTTCCGGCATTGTGCGGTACGCAAATGTTTGCACTGTTCCAATTTTGCGTTTTAGTACCCTGTTTCACCGTATGCATGCGTTACGTTTATGCGCTGCAATCAACAAACCGAAAGCCACTTCAAATAATATACCGCAAATATTGTAAGAACGATAGATGAATACTCGCTCGTTGGGATGCTTAACTGTTCTTTACGAACCGTTGAGTTGAAGAACCATTACGATCGTCACATTATGGAAATGGAGGCGCCCAGTACTTGTTATGTTCAAATTTCCTTTTTATTTTCAAATCTCACAATAAGGATAGCGTAACTATTTGTTTTTTTGTAAAGGTACTAATTTTTTTTTCATAGAACTATCATGTCGCTACAAGCAAAAATAAGGCGTAAGTTTAAAAGTTTACGCGCTTTAAAAGTCCTCAATTAGCGGAGCATTTTAATCACTTCACCACGAGTTATGTACGAACGCATCGAACCAATATTGCCAATCGCTTGTTATGCCAAAGCTTCAGCACAGTCCTTGCACTGGTCCCTACACGAAGATAAAACATAAGATTTAGTTGTGGCACCCAAATTGCTGTTATACCCTGTGCCTGTCTATGGTAATTCGGAAAAGCATAATTTTCCCGCCCCAATCTCGGAACCTAGCGGCTGGAAAGGTCCGGTGAGGAGACCAAAAACATATGTCAAGGCGATGAAAGCGTTGCCAGCGTTCGAACACTTGTAGCCACCGTCATGCTGTGTATAGATGCGCATCATCAGCACTGGGAGCAAGAAAACTTTCCGTTCCGTTATGCTTTTCTTATGGCTTTCACTCCCCACTCACCCAAGCATCTCACCCAAGCCCGCCGTGGCGTTTATCAGCAGCAGAATATGGGAGCACTATGATACCTAGCTGGTTTTTGTGTTAACGCACCCCCTTGTCGCACCTGCACAAATCTTCCCACGCCTAGCAAAATCTGTAGCATTATGTGGCGCAAGAAAAACACCCTCCCAAAATATGTATATCACTCTGCCACCTATCGAAAACAATAACGACTACCAATGCTAAAGCAAGCCCGCTTCCCCGCGCCCACCACCGATCCACCCGATGTCCCGCGCAATGTCCTCCCACCCCAAACGCTGTGTAGTCCTTCCCGAAATTGTTGCACCATTGTTGACCGAGGAAAAACCCATCGTCGGATAATCCTCGAAAAACTTCCGGCGGTCCGGCAAAAACTTCCCCCAAGGCCACACTCTTCAACTAACGATGGTGTTTTCTCTCTCCCTCTCTCGCTCTCTGTCCGGAAACTCACTGGCCGGCGCTGGGCTTTCGCTCTCTTTTCTCTGTTTTCTACGCACACAAACACACAAACACCAATACATTGTTGTCGTGGGGCCCGATCATCGATAAACCGTTGCCTTGGCTACATCGCTCGATGTGCGCCACCGGTCCTGATCCGGGTGGGAATCCATCACCGAACCGAACAGTTCCGCCTCGTTGGGTTGTGGAACCGATGGACGTGAGCGTTGAGCGGAACCGCCACATTATGCTTCACTGCCAGGCTCAGGGAGTCCCGGTGCCGACGATTCTCTGGAAGAAAGCAACAGGTGAGTGATTTTGGAAACGAACCACCATTTGGTGTACGTTTTTTTTTCGTTTTGCTTATCCCCGAACACGGGAGCCATCGCGGGATTGCTCTCAAGAAAGCCTGCCCTGGGCTCGTAAAACTCTGCCACCAATCTCTGGCACCAATCCCCGGGATCCCTCTATTTCCCTCGAAACTGCGAAACAGAAACCAAAGCAAAAAAATGAACCCCGAAACTAAACTGGAACTCATTATAACGGAATTTCAGGAAGCAAATCCGGCGACTACGAGGAGGTACGGGAACGTCCGTACACGAAGCTGCTGGCCAACGGGTCGCTGCTCCTGCAGCACGTAAAGGAAGACCGCGAGGGGTTCTATCTCTGCCAGGCCAACAACGGCATCGGGACCGGCATCGGGAAAGTGATCCAGCTGAAGGTGAACTGTGAGTATTGACGTATCCACTGCCAGTTTCGGAACCGTTCAGGAGCTCTGTTGGTAGACCAACTTTGCCAAACAATCTTCGATGGTTACAAATCCAATTGTTTATCCTACGGCAGCTTCTCCGTACTTTGCGGGACAATCGAAGATGGTGACCGTCAAGAAGGGCGACACGGCGATAATGCAGTGCGAGGTGAAGGGCGACAAGCCGATCAACGTTGTGTGGCTCCGCAACGGCAAACACGAGCTGAACCCATCGACCAACTACCGGGTCTCGATCAAGCAGGACGCCACGCCGGAGGGCATCTCGGCGGAGGTGCAGATATCGAACGTGGACAGCAGCGACAGTGGGGCCTACTTCTGTCAGGCCAGCAACCTGTACGGGCGCGATCAGCAGCTGGTGCAGCTGCAGGTGCAGGAACCACCGCAACCACCGTCCTCGCTGGAGGCAGCCACGGTCTCGAGCCGGGTCGTTAACCTCAAGTGGCAACCGCGCGGCGGTGACGCGGCCGAGGTGTCCAAGTACGTCATCGAGTACCGCGAGATCGACCGGCAGTGGCAGTACATCGAGATATCGGACCCACCGGCCTACTCGACAATCATAGAGAACCTGAAGCCGGCCACCAACTACGTGTTCCGGATCATCGCCGAGGGTCCGGCCGGTCGGAGCTCACCCAGCCAGGAGCTGTTCATCAAGACGGACCCCCAGCGGCCGGCTGGACCACCGCTCAACCTCGGTGCCCGGCCAATCTCGTCCACCGAGATACTGGTCAGCTGGATGCCACCGTCCTACGAGCTGCGGCACGGCGAAATTCAGGGCTACAACATCGGGTACCGTTCGATGCACGCCACGAGCAACAGCTACAACTTTACCTCCATCTCCGGCGACGGTGAAGACGGCACGGGGGAACTCCTGCTGGCTAACCTGGCCAAGTACACGCGCTACACGATCGTAGCCCAGGCCTTCAACCAGATCGGCCCGGGGCCACTGTCCGAGCCGGTCACCGCACAAACGATGGAGGACGTGCCGAGCAAACCGCCGGAGGACATCCGCTGTATGGCCCAGAGTTCCACCTCGATTCAGGTATCGTGGCAGCCACCGCAGGCCCACCACACGAACGGACTGCTGCAGGGCTACAAGGTGTTCTACGAGTGTGCCACCGAAGACGCCATCAGCACGGGCGAAATGGAAACGCGCAAGACCACCTCGCTGACCGTGCACCTGTCGAACCTGCGCAAGTTCTCCAACTACAGCATCCAGGTGCTGGCGTACACACGCATGGGAGACGGCGTTATATCGCCGCCGTCGTTCTGCCACACGGACGAGGACGCTCCGGAGGCGCCGGCCGACATCAAGATCGCCATCAGCTCGCCCTCGTCCCTGTACATCTCGTGGCTGCCGCCGAAGGACCCGAACGGTATCATCACCAAGTACAACCTGTACATGCGCGCCGTTAACGGGCGCGAGGAGCTAAACAACGACAAACGTAACCTGCAGGCCCACCAGCAGCACTTCGAGGCGAAGCAGCTGCAGAGCCACACCGAGTACCAGTTCTGGGTGTCCGCGTCGACGCGCGTCGGCGAAGGCAAGAGTTCGCGCGTCGTGTCCCAGCTGACGTCGAACCGGGTGCCGGCCAAGATCGTGTCCTTCGGTGGGCTCACGATCCGTCCGTGGAAGTCGTCGGCCTCGCTGAACTGCATGGCCGTGGGGCAGCCACGCCGCGAGTGGTTCAAGGGCGACACGCTGCTGCGCCCCGGCACCCAGCATAACATCCAGCTGCTGGACTCGGGCGAAATCATCGTGACGATGCTGCAAACCAGCGACACCGGCAACTACACCTGCCAGGTCGACAACGGCATCGGTACGGACCGCCTAACGCACAACCTGCTTGTCCAGGTGCCGCCCGGACCACCGGTCCTGTACGTCACCAGTGCCACGTCCAGCAGCATCCTGCTGCACTGGAAAATCGGATCCACGGGCAACGCACCGATCACCGCGTTCTCGCTGCACTACCGCCGAATCCACGGCAATCTGGAGGAGATGCAACTGTCACGCCACGCCACCAGCCACGATCTGAAGGGCCTGTTCTGCGGCAGCACCTACCAGGTGTACCTGATCGCCCACAACAAGATCGGTTCCTCGTCGGCCAGCACGACGCTGAACGTCAAAACGCAAGGCCAGTCGCCCGGCGTCCCACCCGACTCGGTCCTGATCGCACCGAACTCCAGCTCGGTGGTGCTCCGGCTGAACGGTTGGCCCGACAACGGCTGTCCGATCATCTACTTCGTGCTGCAGTACCGCTCCGTGTCGACCGGGCTGGACGACGAGTGGCACCTGGTCTCGAACGCCCTCAAACCGCAGAGGCGCTTCACTCTGTCCGGACTGCTGCCCTCGACCATGTACCGGCTCAAGATGGAGGCACACAACGTAGCCGGTTCCACCAATGCAGAATACACCTTTTGGACGCTCACGAAAGATGGAGGTACGTCCGGTCGTCGTGTCGTGTCGTGTGTCGTTTCCTGCAGCTCTTTCCGCTCTTTCCCAACAGACCCTCCACCACCGGAACTAGTACAAAGAGGACATCGTTCTCAGATTTTTTATAACAATATTCAACTTCTGATACCGATCATCATTACGATTACCGCTGCCATCATCTGCATTGCGTTCACGGTCGTGTGCTTCAAATACCGTAAGTTACTGTGGACGCCAGGCAGAGTCGCCAGCGTGCAATTATACGGACCTTTTTTTTGCTATTTTCGTTTGCCGTGCAGGACAAAGAGGTCGTCAGCGGAAAGACACCATGGAGAGTCAGCAAACCACCGACGCCCAAAGGGATCGTTACTACGCCACGATTCACAAAGTCGCGCTTCAGGCGGGCGATAAGATACCTGGTAAGCCATTAGTTGGCCAAGATCAGCTGACAGCTCCTGTCCTGTCCAAACCTTAACATCTTCCATCTGTTCCACCAGAAACATCCGAAGATATTTCGCCATACGCTACGTTCCAACTGTCGGAGGCAAGCACGCTGGCTCAGCCGCACCACAGCGGACCAGCGAACACGCTGCTGCACTCCTTTATGTACCACGAACGCGCCATGACCGAGGGGTGCGCCTCGCCACCACCCGCAGCGGTACTGAGACTTCACAATCAATCGCCATACTACAATATCGTGCGTTTTCTGACTTCTTCAATCCCGCATCTAGACACACACACACACACCGATTGGCTTTTGAATGGCTTCTTAGTGACGTTAGCGAGTTCCGTTTGATTCAGTTCCACTCGTCAACACTCGTAAAACCTATCGATTTCAGCACCCCAACATGAAACCTTCCAAACGAATACCAAAATTAGTACACACCAACACAACGTGCGTGCTGCGAGCCGTGGAAAGCGCCCTCGCGGCCCACGATTCCTTCCTGCCCCCCGTTCCCTTACTATCTCTGTGAGGTTCCCTTAGACCATCCTGTCTTAAGTTCCACGTAGGTTTTATAGAGCACTTTCGAGTAGCGCTTCCCTTTCTTGTGTTTTATTCTTTTCGACATGTCGGCTCCGACCGTAGTTGCTCGCACCCGTACACTACACCTGCGTAGTGCGCTGCTAGTGTATGCCCCCCCACGGGCCACTGGTGGGATGTAGCTTTAACCGTGCGTCTTTCTTCTTTGCAGAACTCTTCCAAGGGCCGCCGCAGACACTCACGAAAAACGGAGCCCGAAAGTGAAGAGTCCGACTCGGACCAAGATCCATTAACCTCGAGTCGCACCGAATCGTCCAATCAGCTGGACGCGAAGATGAAGCACAGTAAGGATCTGGAGCTGCAGGCGGCCGGCGGCCCGGGCGACCACGGCTATAACCCGACCCACTATATGCGTTCTATTCCAGGTCTGATTTATCACGGCACGCAATCGAGCACTTCGTCCGATTTGTCGCCGATGTCCGAACAAAAGTCCTTACCGCGGCGTGGCCGTTCAAGGTACCATCATCTTCACCTTCATAACACAAACACCACACCACGCCACAAGCCCTCCAAAGCTCAGTCACCAGTAGCCTCCCCTCGTAGTAGTTGCCACAACGACAACGTCCCGATACAGCTTCCACGCATGCCGTCCCAGTTTCGTCCCATCCACAGTAGTCGAACGCTAGGTTCCACCAACTCTTCTCGTCTGTCTCCCAACTGTTGATGTGAAACGGGTGTTCATGTGCGAGGACAGGGGCCGCCGTGTGTAGGGTAATGGCAATCTAGCGCAACTTACCGCACCCCACAGTGAACAGCAGGGCTCGATCGGTTATTAGCGAAAGTACTGTCGAAAACACTGGAAATTGGGCAAAGCATAGGAAATTCTTTTGAAAGTCGTCAGGTAATTACCAATTAGTTCAAGTTTACGCTCTGAAGCGAACTCAAAAATGGATCTCAAAGAGAGAAAGAGAGAACGTATCGAGGAGGAAAAGGTATCGTCTATCGCTGCATCAGCTTTGTCGTGGAAAGTCTAGTCGTGGAAGTCTCGGAAGGAAAAACGAAAATTGGCAGACCAAACCTGCGCTACGTCCTGGGCAACTAACTATTCGGCCGAAATTGACCAACGCCAACCAGCGCGTCACTAACACACCTGTGCCACTGTAACCGCGTACACGTCCATCACTCACCATTACCTTCTGTTCACCATCAACACTGCCACCACCACCACCACCACCACCACCACCACCAACCACCAACCACCAACCACCATTTCCACCATGGCCACAAAAACACCACCGCCAAACTAATAAACCGCAAAATGTTTCGCTTTGCTAAACACTAAACTAAAACGACTCTACCTTCTTCTCGGTTTAATACCCAACTACTACCACTACTACTACTACTACTACTACTACTACTACTACTACTACTACCACTACTACTACTACTACTGCCTCTCGTCACCTGTTTGTTATTGCGCCACCATTTCAAATCGTCAATAAAAACAAACCAATCGTTTAAAAATGCTATCACTACTGCTATGCCTATGGTTGACGAATCGGAAAACAATCCACGTAAAATAAACCAACAAACAAACAAACGAAATAAACGAAACAATACCAATTTGACTGATCAATACCGTGACGCGTAACACGTCATCGGGATACCAACGGAACATCATCATGAAACTTGTGTCCCAATTCGTCCCACCGACGTTTTGGGGCGTGTTTTGTTGGACCGAAAAGCCAAAGTCAGACACATCACATCTACATGCCCAGGGGAACGATGCGATCGTTGCTGACGCCGCTCCATCTCCCGGATGCTAGCGCGCCCGGCGGTGGCCCACTGTTCCATCAGGTGCCGATCGAGGCCGGCACTCCCGATCGGATCGAGCTCTCGGAGGCCGAATGCGACATCGATACGATCAAGAAGCTCAAGCTCGGCATGCGCTCGTCGCTCTGGTCGCGGCCCGGTCAAACCAATGCAGGCGGGCTCGGCGCCGGTACACCCGGCAACAACAATAACCCAGCCAACAACAACAACAACGGCATCAACAACAATGGCAACAACGGTAGCTCAATGGTGGGCAGCATCCTGGGAGGCACTGGCGGCGCCGGGCCGAACAGTGGCACTCCGGGGGGTGGCAACGCAGCCGGTGTAGGCCATCCTTCCGACTACTCCATTGCCGTATAAGCACCAACCAACAACACACAGAACCAATCAAAACTCTGACAAGAACACTAAAACTATAGATATCGTAGGCAAGAATAGAGAGCGGCACCTTCCGACGCATAGCATGGTAAACAGTGGATGATGATAACAGCAGCAAATAGTGTTGCACGCACACCCATTCTCTGACCTTCGGAGACGACTATTCGTACGTTAGCCTAGCCACTACCCATGGGTGGGCGATAGTGGTCTCAATCAAAACTAGTTAAGACATTAAGACACAGCCTCTCAAGGTGATAGGTAAATGGAAAGCAAAACCACCACAACTTTCCACTGGACTTAGCTAGCGAAACTAGGACTCTGTTCGGTCGAACAATCCGATGCAATCCGTGTCGACCGTGGTTCCGTGGTTGCCCCAGCCATGGTCACCTAGAGCCTAGAGCATTCCGATCGCAAATATACGGATCAGACTTGCATAGAATTTATTTGGGCTACTATGGCAACCTTCGAACGCAAGCGCACGTTTTGGTTTCTCGCTCAGACTGAACTAAGTTTGTTACCGGCATTGGACTACCGTGGTAATTATATCGCCGAAGAATGCAAAACTGTCACAATCGTTTCTTCCACAGAAGCCCAATTTGTTGCCTTATAGTATACGTTACGTCATTTGATAGCCCTAGGCTGTGAACTACTGTTATCGTAGTCACAACGACTCCATGGCTTTTATCAAATTCCTTTTGGATTGACTAATTAGACACAGAAACGGCGACCATTGGCGACACCATCAACGCAACGTTTCTTCTTGGTCCTGCACATAAACACGACATGGTTTTTTTCTGGTTTTTTTATCTAACCTTGAAGACAGTATAGATTTATTAGAGTCCGTTGAGTGAAACGAAAAGCGGTTGCATATATACCTTATGTAGTTAAGGACAACATCAAAACCAAATAAACCTAGGCACATAATAAAAATGAAGCATGAGAAGAAGAAAACGTAGAACGGTGTAGAATCTTACATCCTACTAGAATATACTTGCGAGGATTTTGAAATCTGTGTATAAAGACTGAACTTTCATCATTACACTCGTAACATTAACAAGAAACAAAAATTAACTAGCGAACAAGGCGGCACAAAAGATGTACGAACGAAGATGGAGCATCTGTGACAGATATCCGTTCCTTACTGTCACGTCAATGTGGTCTACTGTACGATATTACAAACCTTTTGGAATCACATTGGACGCGGGCGGAAAACAGTGACATGTTTTTCGATAAGCAGCTACAATAGTGACTACCATAATCAGATTTGCAACTTGTTCGATAACTGTAGAGTCTGATTCGCTGTTCCGTAGAGGAGTTTCACACCGGGCCCAAAAGCGTACGGTCTACATGTGTACATGAACTCCAAGGATAACAGAGGTAAAATTGATTTTTACCTGCCGCCAAGCTATGCGGTTCGAAGATACACATTCACACTAAAAGTAGGTCAATAAAATCACATTTTCTTTGGCTCCGTAAAAAACAAATCATAGGAATGAAAATAGTTTCCATGGCCGTGGTAGGGCCGTGCGATTGTAAGCGAAACCGTAACGTCGGCGGATCCGGTCCAATAGATCAATCTAATATCTCATTAGCCAGCTAGCCATTTTATTACATGATACCTGTTTGTAGTTGTTTATCATTTATACCCAAGCTCGAATCGACTCAAGAAAATTCGGGCCGAACGGGGGCTCGGATACGAAGAAGATTCCGAGCTGGGAAGTATTTGAGTGTGAGATTTTGCTATTAAATTTTATGCGAGACTCTTCGAACCACGAATCTTCGGACTTTAGCTATGAACCAGTTTGGTAACATGGTGACAAGCGTTATACCATAAATCTAGTAAGTTGTTTCTCTGAGTATTGGTCACTGAGGGCTTTGGATTTTGATACTCTACAGGTGTTATATACTTTCCGGTAGTCTGGAATTTGTGTGCCAGTTGACAAAACCACCAAGTGTAACGAACCCCGTTGTTTTCTAGTAGGGTTGATGCTCAACAACAAGAAGCATTGCGTCGTTGTACACGAAATTGTTTTCAATTCAATCGTAGCCAAAACCAAACATAACTCCCAATAGATAAAACGTTAGAAGGCCAAACATCGAACTGTACGAATTTAATGATAAACAAACACGCCTATCAACAGCAATTCAGTATGTAGCGAACACATTGAGCTAATTTGATCCATAAAAATTACATGAACAAACCGAATACGAACCGCACGTTATCGCAAACTCAGAAATACACGTTGATAAGGAACGTCGGTGTACCACGATGACGCAGCTGCGGGAGCAATATGACTTTTTTAGTGATGGGCATATTATTGAACTAATGACGTTTACATGAATTGAGTAATTCAACACGAAGCCATAATATGCAAATATTCAACGTTCATAAACACAACAGTAACATTATACGGTAGTATTAGCGATCCCAGAAAAAGCGAAGTATTAATAATTTTCCGAAACACAAGAAACTACAAATGTTTTCCAGTGAATGTGTGGACGAACATCCTCACAGCTTGCTCAATGTGGTGAAATCGAAACATTTGAAAGAATCCTTTAAAGCGAATTGACGTGATATAAGAGATAAGCGTATCGGCAAATAGTTTAAACTGCAGGATCTATAAAGCCAAATATTTTTCAAAACAACCATAAGCATACAACTAATGGCAGCACAAAACGATTCCTT
The DNA here is from genome assembly GCF_943734635.1 of Anopheles cruzii. Taxonomy (NCBI): domain Eukaryota; kingdom Metazoa; phylum Arthropoda; class Insecta; order Diptera; family Culicidae; genus Anopheles; species Anopheles cruzii. The sequence goes on along the minus strand of NC_069144.1, from coordinate 31,193,753 downwards.
TTTTTGCGCTTACATAACGAGTAGGTACACGTTTCATTTCGTATCGATTTCTAATTGTAAATCGGACACTTTCACTAAACAATAGTGAAACAATGGTTGAGGAAATCAAAATTTACATTTACAACTGAACTTGAGACGTAGACAGGAAATACCAGGAACGCGACACTTCAACATCCTAACCTCACTTGTTTAAAGATTCTTATTACTACACATACACGAACAACTGAAAAATATGACGATTTTTTTGGCTACTACAACCAACCAACTGCGAAGAGCAATTTATGCAGCAAATTTCGGCACATCTTTTTCGGCCAAATGTAAAACAATAGAGCGAGCCCTAGAAAAAAAGAAGCAAAATACCACGAGAGAAGCAAAAGACAAGAGAAGGACACTAAGAAACAAATAAACTGAAAAGGTGATCAAAATTAAAGTTAAATTAAATTTTTCTAACAACCGATACAAACTGACAAAGCAGGAATCATAAAACTAAGTAAAGAAAATAAAGAAAAATGCCAACAAGCATTGACACACTACTAGCAAAACAAACAAAAACTGCCCACATGAATTATACATGAATCACAACTTTTAAATGTAACCAGTGCATGGAAAGATCTCTGCCAAATCACACACACAATACACAACTAAAACATGGTGTTAGAAAACGAAAGGAAAGGACATCGTCTAGTCCATAAATCTTCATGGATGCAGAAACCGATAAAGAGTAAAATGGGCAAGTAGATATTATATACAGAAACAAATTATATGTATGACAAAAAGCAAAACTGCACAGCTACAGAAGGTGGTGAAACGTTGTGTCTGATAGAATAAATGTAAATGTTGAGGTCTGATACGTATAGCCATATTGGATTGTGAAGAGCAGTCCAGTGAATCTGGATCATATGAGCAACACAAAACTGAGACACTAGAAGCGTAGCAAATCAACTGGCGAGGAAACGAGCAAGTGACACTGACAAAGCTGAGTTAAAAATTCCAAATAGTACTACTGTTCACCCGGCGCAGAAATATGGAAAACTTCCCTCTTTTGATTTTACATAAAATAACTAAAACTAAAGAAAAGTATATCAATAAAAATCCAACCCAATGTAACATTCGGAACGATTTGCAATAGAAACCAGTACATGATACACTTAACAAGCATTCACTGCAGTCGGCTAAGGCGACCCAATGGCATGGACACATTCGTACAAGAGAGACACTGTTTAATGAAATTGGTAATCAGATAAATAAATTAAGGCACATGAATCTTATAGACGATAACTTGCGTGTACGAGCTAAACTGAAGCAGTCAACACAGGATGTCAAAATCATTGTGAACCCAACAGCAAACAAAACATAAAGCAAGGAACTAAGAAATATGTTAATAAAAATGAAATTGTTTGTATTTACAATAGCTCTACTGTTCATTTTAAACCGAAATTTCATTGCATTTTTGAATTCTATACAGTTCGATGATCACATGATCCCACCAATGGCTTCCTTGCTACTTTTTACTATGCACACCACTACATTCTTTTCATGTTCTATGTCATATGTCCCTAATAAAAGAACAGGTAAGCTGTGAAGTAGGTTATCCAGATTCGAACTGATTCGAATTAATTCGGCTACCAATTCCAGAAAAACAAAAACCCAAACTACACACAATGTGAAAATGATCAGCGAACGCAGATCAATATCGAGATTAAACGCTTCAATCACTACTTACCTTTGAATCTCGGCTTCTTATCCAGCAACTACAACCGCCGAGTGGTCCTGGCCTGCCCTCAATCCTCTCCTCTCCTCCTCCTCTCCCCTCTCATCCCCCCTCCATCCTCTCATAACTTCAAACTTGGGATTTTTAGTGTTCTGTGAGTCTTTCACGAAATGTGATTTTCCCACGCACTTCAAATAACCCATATAATTATTGGAACGAGAAGGACAAAAATGCCCAGACGCATGAGTCAATTTACTTGAAGCGCACTCCAGTGTAAATTATTTATGTTTCAGTATTACCATAAAACGATCAGTTATCTCAACAGTTCTAATATGTTAATCATTGCTTTGAAAGCGGCAAGGTTGAATGAATTCCTCAATACACCGTGCTCACTTGAGTGTGATATTTTTTATGGTTTCCAAGTCCAAACAACAAAAAAACAGAGGCCATCTAGTGGGAACGAAATGTCTATTAAAAGCATTTTATATACAATATTCTTTCGTACAAATGGTGACTAACCGCTTTGCATACCAAACAGTGTAATAACCCAGTGTTTAAGGCTAAGAAACGTCCTCCAAGTAGTCCAAGCTGCACTACAAAAGATGGTTGAACTAGTGAGGTACACGTACTAGAACAAAATTTGTTGCTCATCTGTGCCGCATACAGGGATGACTAACCTACTGCTACATGCTTGGTTTCGTAAGTGTTTACTGCTATGATGATGATGACCTAACCATCCCAGCGTCGCTTCCACGTCCCCAATCAGCAGATGCCCTTACTTATGTACTAAAAAATATGCTAGAATCTAATAATTTATCCAAACCGCTATCATCATTATCCCTCCGCCGTCATCAAAAGATCAGTTTGTTCTTGTTTCAATCACTGTTCTCCTTCCGTTCTTTTTCCTACATCCTGTCAATCGTTCTCAAACTGTTCAATTTTACACCCTCCGGTACACGGGACAGGGAACAGGATTCAGGTGGGCCTATGGTGGAGTCTACGGATATACTCGAGCCAACAGGATACAGCAGATGTGCTCTTCGTGCTATTCACACGCATGGGTCCATGTTTATGGCAGAGTATAACTCTGCTAACCATTCACAAATACCGGTTCGCTTTCTCGATCACTCAGCAGTGGAGCAACTGCGTCGACCGCGGAGTTCGTGAAGCGTTGTCGGCTAAACGAATCGGTTTATCATAATCCCGGTGTAAGATTGCTGGATTGCTGCTGGTGCTCCTGGGTCCTTTTGTCCTGCTGCTGCTGGTGGTAGGCATTCGCCGTGCTGTTGCTTTTGCCATTCGAATTAGATGGATTGCGGCTCGTGCTCGATAGTGAAATTTCAAGCGACTGACTAGAACTGTCGGCCCAAGCGGTGTTGGCGCTCAATACCGTTGTTTTCATTGATGTCGAGGATACGGACAGTGATGATGACGACGTGGGCCCAGCTTTCGTACCGTTTCGTGATTTAGCCTCCGCACTAGCGACTTGGTCCATTACCTCGTCATTGTTGGTTGTTGTTGGATCTTCAGGGGGCTCAGTTTTTACCTTCCCAGTACTACTACTGTTCTTAAATCCTCCATTAACCTCGTTGCCCCTGTACTCCGGTGGCGCTGCATCAGCAGGATGCTTGCAACCGTTGCAGCCATTCTCTCCCAGTTGACAGAGCTTCGTCTCACCCGCCACACTCTCTTCGTCCTCTTCGTCCACTTCCTCCTTCACATCATCTTCCGCATCATCGTCCGGTTCCTCCTCTTCTTCGTCGTAACGCTCGTCGAATTTGAGAGAAAAATCGTCGAAGCTGCTGGCGGTGGCGGCCCCATCTAGAGGAAAATCCTCATCGCTCAGCGTTTTTATCTGCAGCAGCTGCCCAAACGAGGATATGCTTTCGGTGCCACCGTGCGAAACCACCGGCTGTGGCTGTTGTTCCTCTTGCGACTGTTTTAGTTTCTGCTCTTGCCTCGACGCCCGCTGATGATGGTGTCGCTCGTGATGGCGACAGTTGTGGTGCTGCCTACGCCGGTACTTTCGCATCGCATTGGCTTTCGTTGCCATCTCGTAGCACGTAACACAGTGATAGATGACACCGTCTACCGTGTCACCAACGCCCTTGCTGCCATCACCCGTCCGCTCCCGTTGATGTATTGTACTTACGCCCATTTTATCAACTTCATCGGTCCAGTTTAGGACCAGTTTCGCCCTCAACAACCGTTTGTCGTGCTCGCCGATGCCACTGTCCTCTTTGATCTTTTTCATTATCATCTCCATGCAGGCACCGGCGAGGGGCTGATCATCTCCGTTCGAGATCGAACCAATTCGTTTGCGCTTCAGCGACGACGAGAACGAGGACGAAGATGAGCATGACGCCACCACCGTATTGCGCTGTTCGGCCGCATCGCCACTAGCCCCAATAAAGCCCATCGAATTGAACAGAAGCCGTTGGCCGCCGTTTCTATTGTAACACCCACCACCGGTGGTGGTGGAATCGAGAATGGTCTCACACAGCAGCTTACTCTCCATTTCGACCGGCAACAGCTTCGCCCGATTGGCAAGGTTCTGGAGCGTATGGAAAAAGTTGTAATTTTTGCTGCTCTCCAGCGTCTCGATGGCGTGCAGCCATTCCTTCGATTTGTGCAGTGCGTCCTTCAGCTGCGGAGCGAGCGGTAGGTAAGCCTCGATGTTGTGGGCCCGCTCCAGCAGACTATCGATTTCGCTGATTTTGTGTTGAGTTTCCGTTTTGAAGCATTGATTAGCGGACTGTTCCCAATCGACGACCTGCACAAAAAAGAACGACGGTCGATGAAATCACAACTTTGAGCGTTATTTCGTTTAAATGACCTACCTGGAGCATTATGCCGTGTAACTGTGACAGCTCCTTCTCTAATACTGTATGTGGCGCTATTTGCATCCCCTCGTTGACCACCTTCTTCAGTTCTTCGAGCGACATCCGATCGATCGTATTCTCCCGCAGGGTTCGCGACTGCCGGTACCACTTGTACTGCGTCAGTCGTTCCCGGAGTTTCGCTATCTGTGGCAGCTCGATGCACAATGCGGCACCCTCCTCGATCAGTTGGTTCAACTGTTGTACGTTCGTGTCTTTAAACCTCAGCTTCAGTACCTTATCCGCCTGCCGCAGCCACTCCTGACCGATCCTTTGCAACTCGCGCACACTGTCACCCTCCCGAATCACACAGCGTAGTGCATTAATCTCATTGAGGAACAGTTCCAGCTCATCCATCGAGAGCTTGTACTTCGCACACTCGAGCGAGTTTCTCGTTCGCGTCCGTATCTTGTTAATGTCCAACTGCTGAATAACGGTAATGCACTTTTGCGCCTCCAGAATCGACAAGTTCAGTCGCTCGAGGATGACGCTGTTTGGAAACTTTTGACTTTCCGCCTCGTGCGCAATGCTCTGCAGTTCTTCGAGGGTGATGCTACTCGAAACCGACGGGTCGAGTACGTCACGCACACGAAAAAGCCATTTTTCAAACGACTCCGCCTTGACCTTCAGCTTCTGGACCATCAGCGGCAACTCGTCGAGCGTGTAGCGATACTTGAGCGTGTGATTTTCCGGAGGACATTCGCAAAGTTCGGCGAAATGGCGAAGGCAGGCCAGGTTCGTGGTGCACTTGCAGTTCACGGCCGACAGGAAGCAAGTGGTTTTGCAAATTTCACACTGCCGAGCGTCATCAGTCAGTAGCTCAAACGCTTCGCGTTCCGCGTTGGACACTCCCTGCGGGAATGGAAAGAGACAATGTAGGAACCGGAATCCGGACCGGAAACCGGCATGAGACCACCATACTTACCCACTCGAGAAGGTTTTTACGCAGCTTCTTCTCCGTATCGACCATCTCCGCCATATCGATGTAGCATGCGGTAGCAATGCCGAGGTTCAGCCGATCCGGCTCCAGTGCCATTTTACAGACCAGCTCGTCATGCGAGAAGACACAGTAACGACGCAGCTTCGAGTAATGGTTAACACACTCGCGGCCCATCTTCATCCAGTCGGCTGGAGCAAAGTTAACGGCCTCGGCAAAATTATAGCCCTGGTTAAAGCCGGCGTGATATGCCCGCGGGAATGTGACTACGAACTCGCCCGCCTGCTGGTCCGTCCGGTAGACGGGCACATCAGCGTTCATCAGAATGTTCGGATTCATAATCGTAACCAGCTGATGCAGCAGATCCGGTTGCGAGTGAAACAGTTCCGGGGCGGCCGATTTCATCGCCAGCTCAAAGTCCTCCGCTCGACTGCCCGGCACTCCGTACCACGTTTTCGGTTCTCCCCAGTGCAGATAGTTGATCGAGTAACTCCAGTGGTCCTCGTTGTGCCAGCAGAACGTGGCAAAGCACATTCCGACGTACATCCACGGTACCTTCATGCCACTGATGTCGGCGTTAATGTGCCCGAGGATCGATTCGTCCAGGACCGGCAAGTTGTTTAGGTTCCAGCATGACTCCGCATACTCCTGATCGTTGGCAGATACATACGGGGAGGCTTTGGTCGGAAAGCCACTGCCGTGGTCCATCGTGTGCAGGTCCGCTCCATACTCGACCGTAACATCCTCATCAATCGACGACACGATGCGCCAAAACTCCTTCTCCACCAGCTCGGTCGGTACGAGGTGGACGGGCATGTTGAAGTAGTTCGATTTGAACTGATCGGCCATCTCGCCAAACTGTGCCAGCGTGTATTCGCGCTGCGCCTGTTCGAAACCGAACGCTTCGACCGGCTTTGTGTTTTCCTCCACTATGCACTTCGGACAGCGCCAATCGCCCTTGGGAATGTCCTGCAGTGGCGGCATCAGACAAAAAGTGTGGTACGAAGCATCGCAACCATCACACAGTAGCATCGATTCCTCGACATCGCCGCGGTTGCACATGTGACAGATGTACTTGGCCATCGGATCGTAGCCCATCGACCCGTGTCCTCCTCCTGTGCCCTTCTCATCCTTGGTGCCTGTAACCCCGCCACCACCGTTCGCTTCCCCACCACCTCGTGCAGCAGTCAGTTTGTTGGCAAACTCCAACATGCTCCGATGGCGCAATTCCTTTTTCACCGGCGACAATTCCTCAGACGAGCCACGAATGCTACCACCGGAACTGCAGCTGCTACTACCGCTTCCCGTTGCTTGTTTGTTTTGCTGTTGCTGCTGCTGCTGCTGCTGCTGCTGCTGGGCGAAGCGCTGCGAGCGACGAGCGGCAATCAGTGGTGGTTGCACTTGTTGACGCGACTCGATGCAGTGTGGCTCGTACTCACAGTCCTCCGTCGGATCCGGCTCAATGTTCGCCAGATCTACCACTTTGCCCGAGCGATACACATCGAATGGATACAGCAATCGTTCGTAGTGCGAACGGAGGTTCGAGCCGACACTTTTGCCCTGCTGATAGCCCATACGGCACGCCACCTTGGACCATTTCCGTTCCTTGGTGACAATTTCGAGACCGCCCTCTTGATTGACGACTTTGTGGAGGGTGTAAAGATCGAGGGGCTTTCGCTCGACCATCGGTATCTTCAGCGTTGTACCTTGCAGCTCACAAAACTTGGCAATCTGATCCAAAAAATTCAACTTAATGCGAGTTTCCGCTTCCAGCTCATTCAGACGCTGGATACGGGGCGTGAAGGTGAGCTTCTCCACATCCACTGTGAACGGTGGCTGCCAGGACTGCGCATGGGGACACAAAAAAAGACAAATACAATACGAAAAAAAAGGTTACTATTTCTATTATTTCTCAATCCTAACAACCGCATCGCTTGTCGCCTAGCAACGTTTGTCTAATCACAGGAAAAATATGTCAGCAACCACCCCGCCCGTACACAGCTTTCATCAGGAATCATCACAAAACATAATTCCGGCTATAGATGTGTGCGTTGCCAATATTTTTATAGATCAAACAAACGTTTTCCACCTCCCCCTACCCTATTGATACACTTACACTCGGGGGTCGAATTTTGCAAATTCCATACTTTTCCGCCATCGGTCGTATTTTGTTGATGTACACCAGAGGATTTCTAAAGTCTTCCTCTGACGGTTCGAAAACCGGCGCCTCCGTCGGCACCTTGAACTGAAACTCGTCACATTTGTCCAACGAAATGTGAGGCTTGTTACTACATCCACTGAAACTGCCAGATTTTTGCTGCTGCTGCTGATTGCGATGATTTTGGTGGTTACTATGATTGTTCACCGAATGCTGTTGGTCGTCGGCGGCCATGCCAGAGGAAGCCGCACAACTTATGGACGCGGCTGCTGCTGCAGTTCCCGAACAGCCGCTGCCGCTGTTACTGCTGGGCATTTTGTTACTTCCGTTCATGCTTCCGCCCACACCGCCCGTTCCGGTTGCTGCAGGAGGCCCACACGTCGACACATAGGTGCTGCTGCTGTTGATGTAATTGTCGCTTCCACTTCCACTGCTGCTGCTGCTGCTGTCGTTTGTGGATGCTGATTTAGATTTGCTTTTCATCGTATGCTGCTATCGTTGTCACCATAGATTTATGTGTATGTGCCGACGCGTGTGTGTGTGTGTTCGAGTGCACGGTTTTCCATAAGCACCGAGGAGGAGAAAAGGATCAAGGTACGCGAAGCAGTAAAATGGATAATGTAATTATTTGCAGATCGTGATCATCCTTGCAAGGGACAAATATACGTACATATTTTCGTTTTTTTCGCTCACTTCTGCCCCAGATCGGAGCAAGCAACCACTTTGCGACCACATGCAAGGCGCGGTACTGTTTTTGAAGAGTAATTGCGTTAAGCAAACGCAGAAAGAAAAGGGGGCTTCGGGGATACGGTTTTTCACACTTTCCACCACATCACGCACAGCACTCTGTGACGTTGAACACCGTGCCGCCGCCACCGCACGTACCTGCTTTTCAAAGACGCTTTTCACTGGTGATCCGTGTTCACAAACGCAGAATCGTTCTTCAAAAGCGAAATTCTTTTCCACGCCAAGTACCAGCCGACTGCACAGTGTGAATTATGCATCAGCGCCCCGTCCGATGGCTACTAGACAGCGTTGACCAGATTGCCAGCTTCAAACACTGCACATTTTCACTGCTTTTCCGCTTCCGTACCGTTCCTCCGCGAGGCGCGCCTGTTTTCGCAAAGCTGGTAATCGATTACTCGAGCCGGAAAAAGGAATTTGTTCGGCCGTGCACAATTCGACGTGAGTACTCCTATGAAAGAAAATGTCTTTGCCCATAGGAGAATTACTGCGGCCGTGCTCCTCCGTCGCTGCGAAGAGGAGTGGAGTGTGTGGAAGCTCAGTGTGCGTGTGCGAGATAGCCCGAGCGAACGAGAAGCACAGGGCACCGAAAGCCCAACGCTCTGGAGCGAACAGGATGACAGTAGAGATGGTGCCCGGTTCTGCCAACATTCAAGGAAAATTTGTTCACATCCCAAGGTGCGTAGAGAATGCAAACAAACGACCTCTGTGCGCTGACCGAGACCAGAACCAGTAGTGTATGTTTTTAACTGCGGCTCTTTAAACTCATTCTTAACGGTGTTGTATTGTACATTTATTTCATAAATATTATGCGAATACAGTCTCGGACAATCGAACAAAAAAGACATTTAATCGTCCATCGACAAGTAGAAACTATCTATCAACCTTTCGCTTTGACGTTAATCTGGGTTTACAACCGACGGTCGAATAGCAATGAATTAGGAAAGGCCAACAAAATTACGTTTTCGTTGGTTCTGTTGAATTTTAGGGAAAATAAACTAACTACACCATTGCACTCTTATAATGCGTTGCGTGCGACGAACGTTTTGTTAAACAAACTTTGGCGTTAGACCACTCAAGAACCTCCAACAGACCGAAGTAAATGCATTTGCCCGTGACACTTCCGTGAGGTTCCAGGATTCGTACATGCATAACAATAACACATTAGTGTACCTGGCTACCCGACGATAGGATTGAAAAATTGCAACTCGTACCACTGCTTCGTATCCCGATAGAGTACGATGATCATTGCCGCAACGTAGGAGTACGGTACCAAATAATGCGCTATTCTGAAATACCTCGTGAACAAGCAGACAAACATACGTGCAAAGGCAAGGTAGGGAGACCGGAGAAAGGCAATCGCAAAACGTCGGCGACAGGGGACAGCAACGAATCGTTCGATGGAGACGATGGTGATGAAAGTGCACGATTCTTCTCCAACGGTACGACCGGATGCCGGCATCAGCACCAGTCAGTACCACCAGCAGAAAAGGTCGGGCTAGATGGGGCGATCGATGAGCCGCTGATCGAAGAGACCAAACGTAAACACGAACGCAAGGATCGTCACTTGTTGGACGACCGACATTTGTGCCATAAAGCAGCCGCAGGATCTATCGAAAGTCTTAACGATGGTTGCTCAACGACTTCATCATTTAGGTAAGGCTCACCGCACTCAGCTGCTTAACCGAATGGAGGTGGCCAATAACTGACTAGTTCCTCTCCACACAGACCGTGGCATAGCTATTCGAAGAAATCCTATAGCCTGCCGCCAAACACAACGATTAGCGATGTCGGTTCGATCGTGTTCAGCTGCCAGCAGGTATCACCGGCCGAGCTAGCTAGTCAGATAACGCTGCTAGATTTTCCAACGTTTAACTTAATACAACCCGACGAACTGACCGGTTGCGGCTGGACAAAAAAAAACAAGCACACGCTGGCTCCAAATGTGGTGGCGTTCACAAAGCGCTTCAATCATACAACGTTCTGGACTGTGCAGGAAATACTCAACGGGGTTAGCCCGAAGGATCGTGCCGAGATTATAAGCCACTTCATTAAGGTATGTCATCAGGTCAAGGTCGAGGGAAGTAAACGGGATACATTCTCATTTTCGATTTCATATCTGAACGGAACGGATTGCTTTAGGTGGCAAAAAAGTTGCACGATATTAACAACCTTCACTCATTGTTTGCGGTCATATCGGCGTTGAAAAGTGCCAGTGTGCACCGGTTGAAGGAAAGTTGGTTGTTGGTTTCGCGCAAAGATCAGCAGCAGTTGGATCGGCTGGGCCAGTTGTTCGATGAGAGCGACAATTGGACAGCACTGCGCAATTACATCAATCAATTCAAGCTCCCCGGCATACCATATCTAGGTAAGTGCCAACGATCCCTCATTCTACCTACTCACGCTAATTCCATTAATTTCACACATTCGCACGGTAGGCATTTTTCTCACGGATATTATTTACATCGATCTGATGCATCCTAGCCATAAAGCTCAGGAGTGTCACGCACGCGAAACTAAAATGAACAACGTACTGAGGGTGTTGTCTAGCTACCAAAGTTCCAACTATTCTTTCATAAGTCCGATACAGCCGACGCTGCGCTATCTGCAATCGCGGCGGTACATCGACGAACTGCAAAACATATTTGAGGAGGATCAATACAAGTAAGATGACTCGCAGCACACTCAAAAACGCACCAGTAGCCGTAATCGTTGTTTTGGTTTACAGAAAATCTCTTAACCTCGAGCCGACCGCTAGTGCCTCTGGAGCCGCAGGCATCGTACGTTTACCGAAGCCCAAATCAGACCATAATGATAGTGCACGAAGAAGTGTAACGGTGATGGCTCCGTTGGATAACGATGTTACGGGGCAAAGTACGTCTTCCGTCAACAACGACATGCCGACGACGTCCAGTGCACGTCAGTTCATTCCCGGGCACAGGAAATGCTACAGCTTAGGGACGAAGTATGTCTTTCTATGACGATTCGGTAGACGGTTTTTCCAACAGTGCTTAAAAGTCTTGTCTTCCGTATTTCAGCATTTTTTATCCCAGATCTTCCGAACAGTCGACCACCCTCGGTAGCCGGCAATTAAAATCGGGAAAAATGAGGCTAGAAGACGAGACGCCGACCGCACTACGACTAGTTGAATTAGATGGAATTACAAGCACCAATCTGGTTGAAGGGTACTTGAAGCGAAAAACTGTCCTAAAGTATGGGCGTAAACCTACCGTAGCTTCATGGCAGCGGTACTGGGTACTAATATGGTCCAACACGATGATTTATTTTCCACCAAAAACATTTAAAGGGTAAAGCTTTTTTTATTTATTGTACATTATGTATGTACGTTATGTATCATGTCTTACGCTTGGTTAATGTGTGAAATTTATTTTGATTTCTTTTAAACTATTTAGCAACGAAAGAAGCAACTTCAAGAAGGAACCATCAAAAATTTTCCCACTCGAAGGCTGGACAGCCGAGGAGTCCGAGATGCCAGCGCAGAATGAGTTTTTCCAGTTGGTCAACTATCAACATGGTCACGCTTATCGCTTCAAGTCCGGCTCGCACGCCTCAGCCAACCGGTGGTTGGCCGCACTGAAACTAGTGACTACTTCCAAACCCACGGAACCTTCGTCGATCTCTTTGAATCTAATTTCATTTGAATAACTTGCTTTGGCTTACAAACTGCCAAAAATGCCCTAGGAAAAGAAATATCCTTCAAAGCTCCACTAGCAATCATCGGCACTCATAAGCTGCCAGACTTTGTTTAATTTTTCTCATCGTTTATTTTTAGTATCCAGTTTTTTTACTTTTGCGGATGATGAAACTAAAAAAACATATCTGTAGAAGGGAGAAATTTGCAAACGAATTGGCATTATTTTTACAAGCATACTTTACTGTAGGTTCATCGTCCGCCCTCGAATCGGTTTAATTTGGGTTTCGCAATTGTGAGGCAATGAATTGTTACCGGTCTAATGCGATCTATCGAGGTGGAATGATAATATCTAGTACACGCAAGCTTTCACGATGAAACGTAAATGTGTTAATGAAATACCAATAAAAAAAAACAAATTGAAATTGAAGATTTGCGAATAAAGTTGATGGGGGACAGGCTATTATTTAGTAACTACTAAAGGGTAACTAGTATAAGGGTATAATGATGCTCAATACCGCCTATAAAATCTTCTCCCTTGTTCTGCACGAACGACTAGTCGCATACGTTGGCAACTTCAAGGGGACGATTTAGAAGAGAAAAGTCTACCACTGATAAGATTTTCACCATGCGGCAGACCCTTGAATTGATCCTTGAGAACACATATCACCTCTTCATCGATTTCAAGGCCGCATATGATAGCATAGCCAGAGTCAAATTGTATGAGATCATCACTTGTTTCGGAATACCGGTCAGACTTACCAGACTTGTAAGAATGACCATGACCAATGTCACAAGCCATGTGAAAGCGGATGGAAAGCTCTCCAATCCCTTTGCTACCCCCAACGGATTGCCTCAAGTGGATGGTCTAGCCTGCCTCCTATTCAACATCGTGCTGGAGGGACAATCTACTTCCAGTCCAGCCAGATCCTGGCCTATGCTGATGACATAACCATTATAGGTCGACGGCTCTCCGATGTAGCTCAAGCCTATGCAGGGATTGAGCAAGCCGCGGATAATCTCGGTCTGCAGATAAACGGAAACAAGACCAAATTCATGATGGCGCCACCTTCAGCAGCCCTGCCAACAACATCGGCTAGCATACTTGGGGCAGTCATACTAATAGGCCACCGAAAGTTCAAAATCGCCTCGAACTTAACCTATCAGGTCTTTCTACGGTCTGAGGAAACTATTTCGCTCGCAGCTTGTATCAAGGCGGTAGAAGCTGGGGTTATACAAAACCTTAATAATTCCAGTAATCATATGGGCTCTATCTAAAACTGAAAAATAATAGATTTTTGCTAACGTCCAATGTATTGAAAAGTCGTTGGATCGACCTTCCGGAACTCAGTTGGCGTTACTTTTCGAAACCAAATGACCTGTTACTATTTAGATAGTAACATTAACAAAAACACGTGCCATCATTTAAAATTATTCCCATTTTGTCAGAGTGCAAACCAAAAGAATTTCTTGTTGTCTTTTTGTATTGACCTTCACCGAACGTGATAAGCGGTTGAGCTTCAATAGAAACAGTTCAAAATAGTGTATGGCTTTTTCAAAACAGTTCAAATAATAGTGTAGGTAAGCATGTAAACATTATTATAAACCCTAATTATTAAACACATAATTACCACAACATTTCTAGCAGCGAACGAAAATGTGCCTCAGTCCACGTCGAAAGTTTAGTAACGGTCGGCCGAATCAAACATCTTGCACAGGATTAAGCAAGGTTGGGATATGGGAGCTAACCGTTAGCAGTGAGTGACCCGTCGGATGGTGCAGTAACGAACCAGCCACCATAACCAAGCGTCCGGTGCTGGCGGCGGTGCGCATCGTTTTTGCGTTCCTTCAATTTCGAGGGTGTGAAAATTTTCGACAGTGCTCTGAGAGACGCCGAAGCGAAATTGAACGTAATTTTGGAGACGGACTCGACTGCGTAAAGGTGAATAGCACCAAGAGAAAGTTGTGACTTGGGTGACCAATCTATCTTCACCAACGATATCATGTGCAAGGGTTGGGAGCAAATTAATCGGATAAAACACCGCCAGCGAAATCTGGTCGGAATGGAGTCAAAAATCAGCCACCAATTCCGGGACTCTAGCGGGATGGGCGTGCCGCGCCGTGCGATAGTATCATGGAACGAAATTGGAAATGGCTATATACAAGAGCGGTATCGTTGTGATTGTATGCGTGCGTGCGTTTTGTGTGCCCGCAATTAAACCGAAAGAAGATGATGCAGGGAGAACAGCTAGGTCGATGCAAAGACGAAAAGCAAAAAAAAAATGCACGAAAATAGTATCGATGAAGCTGAAGGTGACAAAGAGTCCGGATGTAGGAAGGGAAGCAATAGCCTGCGGGATGTTTCGAACATGCGTGCGCAGTGCTGTGTGCGTAGTTTTAAGGATTCCGAATTCCCCATCGCGAACCTACACGCACGCTTCGTGCCGCCATATAGCTTTATGTATGCATAATATATATGTCACGCGCTATACATACATGTATCGATAAGAGAGTCTCATCTCTCGGGCGTAAATAGGAGTGAATGCGGTCATTGTGTGACCGATGGTCTGTTATGCAGTGTGCGTGAGTGTGTTTGTGCAACCTTTAGGCGGTGGCGAAGTGACGAGATTGAATGGAACATAAAACGGAAAAGGCAAAAAACTGCAGCACTAACTAGGGGAGGGAGGGCGCGCGCGGCGCAAGAGCATAATATGACCCGTGGAACTCATAGATTGATAGAGATGACATCATTTCTATATATTTACCAGGTTCAGAGTGGCTGCGTCTCGTACAATTTAGCGCCGTGCTGTTTGTGCATGCGCAACGAAGTAGTATTTGTCAGTCGCTTGCACTTGTTGGAACGGAACCCCATTCTCCAGTACCATTCGCCCAAAAATTTGGGTGCGCTTTTGACAAATTGTCCCATCGGTGGGGGAGATAGTGCTGGCTGATAAATTTTCAACAAAAACGAACGAAAAGGATTAAGTAAAATATCAAAAAAGTGCGACATTTCATAACGGGCGGCTTAAGTAGGCGATTGCTAAAGTCGATATTTAAGGCCTATCACCTTATGTTTGATTTCGTGAAGAGTTTTGAACAGTAATAATGATACTGGTTGTCTCATCTACAGGATGGCAACCGAAACCGAAACGGCAGCGATCCACACAAATGGCGGTGGGCTTGAGACGGTAACCGAGGAAGAGAGCAGCAGTAAGCCCCGCCCGGCAGACATTGAGGCGGATATGCGTGAAATGGAACGCCGTAAGCGCGTTGAGGCAATCATGAACTCACGGTTGTTCCGCGAGGAGCTAGAACGCATCGTCGATGGGCAGATGCGTGAAGGGTCATCGACGATCTTGCAGCAACTGTCGGACATTATGGGCATGCCAGCGGCTCGCATCGGTTCGGTGTTCAAGAGCTCCAACTGTGTCGTTCCCATCAACGACATTCGAGGAGTTGAATCGATGAGCTACGAGAAAGGCGAAAAAATCTTACGCTGCAAACTGGCCGCTTCCTTTCGGTTGATGGATTTGTTCGGCTGGGCGCAAGGCATCGGGTGTCAGATCACTGCCCGGCTGAATGCCGACCAAGAACTGTTCCTCGTTAATCCGTACGGCATGCTCTACCACGAGATCACGGCCAGTTCGCTCAACAAGGTGAACATGCAAGGACAGATCGTCGAACATGGAACAACCAACTTCGGCATCAACGCTAGTCGTAAGTTTGCAAACAAATAGAAATCCTAGTATCCTCCTTTGCGCGGAAAGGACAATGGTGTCAGTCCCATGATCGTTGATTGCCTATCGTTTCTCGTTTCCACAGAGTTCACCCTACACTCCGTCATCCATGCTGCCAGGCCGGATATCCGTTGTGCAATATATGTAGCCTCAAACGCGGTGACGGCCGTATCGGCCCTGAAACAAGGATTGCAACCACTCACTAAGCACAGTGCGCTACTCGGTGAGATTGCTTTCCACACGTACGCTGGAGGTAAGGAAGCATCCGATTTATATACGCTGTAAAGCAATATGTTTTAAGTCAATGTAAATCAGTGTTACCCGGAAAGTGGCAAAGCATAATATCTCTATCGTTTAATTTTGCAGCACTCAACGAACCAGAGGAAAAGGATAAACTGTTACGCAGCCTTGGTCCAGTGTCGAAGGTGTTGCTGCTGTCTAACCACGGAGCGCTGTGCTGTGGCGAGACCATTGAAGAGGCATTTTACCACGTGAACCACATGGTACATGCATGCGAGGCACAACTGAAGCTGTTGCCGGTTGGGCTAGAGAATTTAATACTCATCCCGGAAGAGACCCGTAAAGCAATCTACGATGCCGCCCGTAAACCATCCGTGGAGACGCAGGAAGCGCTCTCAGTTCAAAATGCAGATAACAAGGAAGGACATCGTCCGCAGGTATGATCAAAAAGCACCCACAAAATAGTTCCACAATGTTTCATAAATCTCGTAAATTGTCTAATGTTGATAAAATTGATTTCAATTCTTCCCCCCGACATGATAGACTCCGAAGTGGCGCGTGGGGGGCTCCGAGTTTGAGGCCCTAATGCGTATGCTTGATAACGCCGGATTCCGCACCGGCTATATCTTCCGAAATCCGCTCATCAAGGGCGACATTCCAAAACCACGCAACGACATCGAGGTCCCGCCTGCAGTGTCGTCGTTAGGGTACCTTATTGAAGAAGAAGAATTTATCAAGCAAGGGTACGTTATTTGCACCGTAATTATTCACGAGCGGTCCAACACTTGGCCCCCCTCAATAACAACCGTCCGTGCATGCATTGTTTCGTTTTAGAATCTGGCGCAAGGGAGATCCACGCAAAGTTGGAGATCGTTCGCGTTGGCTGAACTCGCCGAACGTTTACCAGAGAGTCGAAGTACTAGAAACCGGTACTCCTGATCCGAAGAAAATTACTAAGGTAGAGATTGTAACTATTGAAGGAAATCTTAACTAAACAACAGGCAAAAAACCGAAAGCCAGAAAATAGTGTGAAAAATAAGATATACCCCGTAATACGCTACACATTCTCCTCTACGACGACGAATGTTCTGCGCCTTTATGTCAGGGTATAGTTTGAATTAATAACTAACTAAAGAGATTGATCGTTCGTGCGTTACGCTTTTGATACTCGCTTAGATTCTCCCTCTTTCACACTAACACTTTAACGAACCACATTCCAATCCGTCTAACCATCCGAGAGAATGTGAGAATTATTTTTTCTGCACAACTGACATATATTTTTGGATATATTTTTACAATATTTTAGAATACATTTTGTTTTGAGCGGATGATATGTTTTTGTTCGACCGCTTACTAGATCAAATGATTCTGTGTGAATATTTAGTGGACAGCTTCATTGAGTGTGTTTGTTTTGACAGTTTTGTTGACCGGATTCATTTTTCTAGTCATTTACGCCAAAGATATTTATTTTTGGTGATGTACACTATTATTTACTAAATTTTTGTGCCATTGGGAAACTCAAAGCATTGCTATTAACAGTATATGAAAGATTTTTTTCTTCCATGAGGTATGTTACGTTAAGATTTTGCAGCAATCAAAACATCAACGAAGAAGAGCACGATCGAAGACGATCAGACGAAATGGGAACACTAACAAGTTGGAAGTTTTGGATTTTTATGTTTGGGTGTGTGTGTGTGGTGTAGTGTGTGTTTGGTTTGGGCCGTGGCCAGCTGACAGAATTACTAATCGCTAGAACTAATTCAGCTTTTAATGCAACCATATAAAAAAGACGACTAAATGATGCTATTTTAGTCTTTGCACACTTTCTATATAGACAAATCTTTGTTAGCAAGAAGCACAATTAGTAGAAAACACGGCACGAGATCACCGAAGTAACGGAACGTTGTTAATTTTACAATCGCATTAACAATGAATAATAAAAATCCACTAGTAAAGTGCAATTAGACAGTGGTTCTAATCTATATGCTGTTCGTGTTTTTGTTTTCTACAATATTTGCTGTTTTTTTTCGGTAGGAACTGACCATTTCCATTTTCTCGTTGCGAGCGCGTCTACGTTGTCCAAGTATTCGATTGATAGAGAAGTTTAGATTATCAGGCTCAAAGTCCGGCGTTAAAATATATGGTTCAATGCATTCTGAATATCGTGTCAGTCTTAGTTGGAATGAAAACCTAACCGGAAAAGGAACCGAACACACTAATCTGAAACGTCTGTTTCGTCATTCCTTTTTCATTCATCCAAACAGTGGGTTGCCGAACCGTCCCCTACACATTCGTCGACACCGGTGAAAATAGAGCACGCCCACCAATTCGTGCCCACTAACACCAATCCCCGAGAATTTAAAAGAATTCAACAACAGGTAAGTGGGGGGTTCATGGAGTCATTTTCGCTTGACTCTTGCTAATTTATTTCGTTTCCGTTTCCGCTGAAGATTAAAGATAATCGTCGTGCGGATAAAATTTCGGCCGGACCACAGTCGCACATTCTAGAGGGCGTCTCATGGGACGAGGCTAACCGACTGAAGGATGCAACCGTGTCTGCTGCTGGCGATCACGTGGTCCTGATGGGAGCCGCCTCGAAAGGTATCATTCAGCGTGGTTATCAGCACAACGCCACGGTCTACAAGGCACCGTACGCGAAGAATCCGTTCGACTCCGTTACTGACGACGAGCTCAACGAGTACAAGAAGACGGTCGAAAAGAAACGACACGGCGATGGTATGCAGGACAAACATTTTTTGCGTTTCTTTACCACACTGACTGACCACACACTGGTTTGAATTGGGCTACCATTTTGCAGGCAACGACACAGATTTCTCCGAATCGGAAGCGCTCAGCTCGCTGCAGATTAGCGGTCCGACGAAGGGCGCCTCGCTTGTCAGTCCCCCAAGCCAGTCGGAACAGGAAGACGTAGGAATGGGTGAGTGAGATGGACTAGTTGAGCAGTAATTGCTAGTTCCGTTCCGCACAGTTTTACAATCTCCTCTTCCATTTATCATGTTTGTTCTACTTTTCCAGAACACCATGTCCTGAGAATAGAAACAAAACAAGCGCCTAAACCTAGCCAACCAGAAGTAGTGCTAAGCGATGGTAAGTGTAAAACAATTGAAAATGTTCATTCCCACAATTCGTAGTATTCTCCGTCCCCTATGTGTATATTAGATGTATGTTGTTTATTTTATGTTTCATGTGTAGCATTATACCTTTGACAAATACACCTTTGAAGATAGTTTAGTTCCAGACAAAGCTACGACAACGAAAAAGAAATAATGATGGAATAACCAGCATAGCTTGACCATGGGACGTACAAAGTATGAACGTGAACTCACTGTCGTAACCAACCCCCCTTTATGCGTCAATAGTGTTGTATGCAGTACGCACAGATGTGCGAAGGTCATGCCTCGATCCGCGCCATTGAGTGGAGCGACCAATCTGGTATGGAACACAATGAGTGTGGCCCATCACAACCACCGCCGTTGCGGAATGTGTGACTCCCTGTCCATACCCTGTTTCCTTCCCTTCCATGATATGTGTTTATTTTGTTGCGTTTTCCAAATATTAATCTTTGTTCACTTTGTTTTTTTAACGTCTCTTGTTTGTTCCTTGTGGATGCAAACAATGATTACATTTTTACCTACATCCCTCCGCGAAAGACCGCGGTGCAGCGTATGCAACGTACCGAACGAATAATTACAGCGGATTTCGGATCGCTACTGGTGTTGACGAACTCCAGCATTATCACTACCGGCATGTGATGCCAAGTTCGATCAATCACGTGACGCCGGCTTGGGGATTACGAAACCATAAGAGGATGAAGCAAAGCATTTTGGAAACCGTTGTGTTACCGGAGCATAAGGATCGGTCCTGGTATCGTGACATTTCTCACATCACTTCAGGTGGTGTTGGTGACCAGTGGGAGCGCGTGAAGAATCGATCGAATCGCACCAACTTTCGTCAGCGACAAGGGACAAAGTGCACTATCGAAGATATGCGTGTGGATTTGAATAACAATTACTTGGATATCAATACTGACCAGTCCTTAAATGTTTCGTCGATGCCAGTTCAAACCATCAATAACGGGTCAGCGTTCGTAGTTGAAACGAACGCTATATTGGAGGCCATCATCGATCTAATCCATGAGATGTTTAGCAAGATGGAACATAATATGAGTGAAGTGTTTGAGTCAATTGAGCATGTCGTTGATCAGATGGGAAACGAACTGGAGGAGTTAAGCCCGTTCACCGAACAACAGTAGTCGCTCGTAACGCACGTGCCACGTGTACATACATTTGTCTTACGTATTAGCATTCGATCTGGTGTGCCACATTTGTAGTAAAACAACAAAGGACGTTTGAAAACACGATGAATTCAAGTGCAAATTGCTTCACTTTTCCTGCAGGCGAACAAGTTCAAAATGGCGAACAATCCGATGCACACATGAGCACCTTCTCCCACAGCAGCAAAGAGGTAAGGAGCGAATGGTGTACTGCGATCGGAAAGGATGTTCCACACCAGCATCCCGCCGCAACTCTTAGCAGAAGATATTCTAACAATATTTCTTTTCTTCTGAGCTGCAGGATATTTCAACCGATGGATCACCGAAGAAGGATAAGAAGAAAAAGAAAGGCCTACGAACGCCGTCGTTCTTGAAGAAGCGAAAGGATAAGAAGCGCATCGAGTCCTAAATCGTACCCGTAACAATGCACATAACAGTACGAGCAAACAACTTGGTGACAGTAATGGGAAGAAGTAGAGAAGGCGCGCGAGTGTCAGCCCCGATCGAGTTCAGTAGAGGAGATGGAGCCGTTTATGGATGTGGCCGTCACAGTTTAGCTAGGTAAACGAGCGTTCATCCTACGGTGGAAGAAACCAACTGCCGCGTGGGCTTTCCTAGCCGTCGTCACGTAGTCTTCGGAAGAATGTTTAGCGAACAACTATTGCCTTGTTTCCTTCGTTTTTGTTTATTCATTTTTAATTCTTTCGTATTTGTTCTTATTGTTCTTATTTGTTGAAACGCGACCTTTCCTCGGCGGGCGAGATTGCCCTCAAACTTGTGTCAACGATACTAGAATGATGCAACGATGTGTGGCTTGCGTGGAGAGATCCTTAGAAGTATAAGCAAGAAACAGTATGATTCGTATGGACCAGAGTACGTGAGCGCGATCGTACCCAGACACAAACACGGTGGACATGTTTGAAGTTGACATCAAACGCGGGAGAGAATTAATGTACTATTTATAAACCGGAAACAGAACCAACAAATTACCTACGATTTCGGGACGAAATTTCGGATCTGCCGGCGGTCACAGCCGTAGCCGCAACCACTCCAGATGAGAAGCGTCGAACGAGCGAGCGACTATCGAGTATTGTGCAACGAATGTGTACCGGCTGCTGTCCGCTCTGTCCCATGCTGCCGCGTAGATATAAATGCGAATGAGCAATCGCTAATACTTTATATGATGTTTTTTCGCTTTCTTTTTTTTATTTAAATACAACTATATGTTAATAGGAAACGAAATGTAATCAAACGTACATACAAGCACATGTATCTGAACAGAAATGAAGAGCAAATAACGAATCCATTGATATTTTGTTTCGATAACGAATGGGGGAGCAGACGAGTATTTGTTGACAACGCAAAATAGCACGCGCACCATTTGAGAACACGAGATGCATACTCAAAGCGGCGCGTGCTTGCTTCCCTCTTAGATATATGCAAGTGTATATATACAAATATATACGGCTAATGAACAGTATAATGGAGATAGTTGATGGAAAAAAACAAACGAAAACGAAATATAGTATGGCATTGGAAAGGGAAACGTCGACAGAGTGGAAAACACTAAGATTTTATCGCAATTCTCTACCTACTTGCTTCTTAATGGTTTTCCCAACGTACTGGGCGAAATTAGTGGCGCAATACACATCGCAAAATTGTGAAGCGAACAGAAAGGTGAAACAATATGAGCTGTTGGATGGATGCGAAGAACAACGATGGGAACAGAACTAAACGGGGAAGCATCACGTGTTCATGAGGACGTTTTTACGTACTAAACTACCGTCTACGATCAATTTGTTTTTAGGTATAAGAAAAAAAATGGTTGGTAGTAACAGCAGGAGGCATGTATTGTCGAAAACAGACGGCAAAAAAGTAAGAATGCTACCGGCGGCAACTAATCGGATTGCATTGGATGCTTTTTGTTTCTAAAATGCATTTTTTTCCTTTTGTTTCTAACGGTTTACCGACGATTCTGATTATTTTTTTCGTGTGCTATTATGCTGATACATAACAGACACAAAAATACACGTTTACCGTAAATTGTAGTGATGATACATGTCCATTCGTCATTTCTGTTTTTACATACATTCACAGCATAAATCGGTACCTATAGGCAGGTCTGGCAGAAATATAAATTAGTTCATGTTGATACGCCCTGGTCTAGGTGTACCCCCGATATAACAGGGTAGCCGTAAAGCTGTTCAGCCGTCTTTGCCCACACGCAGCAGCTGCATTTAATAGTACGTGCGTAGATGTTAACCTGTTACGTTCTCAGCCTGTTGTGCCCATCGAGCTACTGTTCCTTTTAAGCCTGCTACATTGATCTTCCTTTGTAATGTTTTGCGCACTTCCCTATCAATCGCTACCTACTAGAGTAAGAGGATGCAATCCGTTACGAAACATGATAGGGGAAAAATCCAACGCTATGCGCTGTGAACCAACTGCACAGTAAGTAGTTTCAAGCAGTGTCTAAGAACGATGCGGTCGAGATCCTTTTCAAAGAAGCAAAGCTACATTTGTACTGTGTTGAGCCTTCAGTTGCGCTTCTTGTGCGAACAGCACACCGATATATAGAATATTTACAACACAGAAAAGCTCAGAAACGATAATTAATACAAGACGCCGAACCATTTTCGGCTGCTTTCGTGTGCACAATCCAGTTAATAATACCAGCCCTAAATGCAACACAAGGCAGGGGCGTTCGAGTTTTGGTAACGAAATGTTTGACCGCTTTACGGCAACGATCGGCTATCGGTGTCACAGTGCAGTGTGGTGTGTTTGAATGAAACAATGACTGCTTTTTTTTTATTAAGCATACTATAATATAAACTCATCTCCGTACGCTTTAACTCTCCAGTTCTACAATCCGCAACATACGCAAAGGGTGAACAAAAATTGAACGGTAGCGCAGCGTACACTATGCGTTTAAATATAGCAAAGCAAATCATGGAGACAAAACTGTGACGGAATAGGATTTTCGTGGTCAGGATTATTTATTGTTCCAGTGTTATGGGAACGGACATGTGCGACACTGCGAGCTTCTATTTTCGTAAAAAAAATGTGGACAACCCGTCACAATGGAGGGAAGAGAAAATCAAAATCAAAATTCAAACGCTTGTTGAGACATTTGTTTGCTCGTTTCACTCGCAGCACATGCGTTCAATTAGTGCTGTCTACAACTTTCGTTCGCATGTCGATCGTTTCTTTGCATTATTTTTATTATTCGTATGTTTTGTTTGTTTAAACATTACTGGCACAAAGTTAGCCGTTAGTGAAGCAAACAAAAAACGCAAAAGAATAAATAAATGAACCCCTACATTTAAGAATAAGTCCGTACAATCGTTCGTTGTTGCGTATTGTTTCGTTGGTTGGTTGACTAACGGTTAAAATGTTTCACATCGTGTTACCCGTCGTGGTACGGTGGCAGGAAGCATTTCACCAAAATCAGGTTGGGAGACACTGAGAGACATTACGAGGGACATCCGAAATTACTTGAAAGAGCTTGATAACCAGGATGCATGTTAAATACAACGAAATTTTAAAAAAATTACAAAAAAGGAACAAATGTATAATACTTCACGAAAACAAATTCATCCTAATATACTTCACTAAAACCTTAGAAAGCATTACCCGAAACAGCTTTACTCGTTCTAGTAACAAATTGAAAAGAATATAGCTATTTTTGGCTAGAATTTCTACAAACTTTTTAACTGTTAACCATTTTCTGTGGCATGGGGAGCTCGCACGTGTCCGTTCTGGACGTTATTGGACCTCGACCAAACCCAATAGAAAAACGCCCTTCTTTATTGCTTTCTTTCACTTCCTCTATGCAGTTTGCTTAAAATCCTCAATCAGGACTCCGAACACCTTAGGGAATCGCACCTGGAGAATCGCAGGTCTATGTAAATTATATGGAGAGAAGAGAAGCAGTTTTAGTCCAAAAATAACTATTCCTTAGCCAGCTTTCCACATTTCTTACCAGGTTTATTTTGCACAAATTGCCCCATGTATTTTAAATTTGAAAAAGATTCCGACCAAGTACATTCCAAATATCAAAACATGATCAGTTTTAGTTCTATATGAAGTCACGAGGTTTGATGCGTGGCGCAAATCGTGGCGCGTTTGGAAGTGCGTTTCTGGGTTGGCCGGGGGCCGGTGGCAGCAGCAGAAGACTGCGTTCCGTTACTGGGAAGCCCAGATTTTGCGGCGATTCCACGGTGGTATTTTGACTTATGCGAAGATAATGACCATTTACTTTTGAAGTCTGTTTCACATATGGCGCACACAATGGAGGCCTTTGCGTATGTGTGCTTTGTCTTCTGATGTCGCGCCAAGGCGTTTGAGCTGCAAAAGGATCGCAGGCAGTCGGAACACTTGGGTCTGAGAGCACTTTGGTTGGAGAGTTTGCCTGCATGGGTTGTGCCGATGTTTTCCAGGGGATCTACAATCAGAAAAGTCGACGCTCCGATTACTAATGATTATTGAAATAAAACTAAACTTAAGTTAAGCGGGGGGTTGAAACGAACTGTTACAGAGAGCAACAGAGATTAACATGGTCTCTGGCACGGGCCAAGACTGCCCAGCGGTTATAGCCGGATAAGAAGAAAACGTAAGAAAGTTTGCGTGTTTTTGCCTTAATGTTTCCCAATTACTTACCTTGGATGAGTGAGTTATTATTTGTGCTTCCATTGTTCATAGCATCATCGTCGATAACATCGAGTTGATCGAGGTCCATAAGATCGAGCTGGAAAGTTGCCACTGTGACAAGCAATCAATAAATATAAATAATTCTAAATGCCTTTTGGTAATGTGAATTTTTTTTTTGTCTTACATTCAGTTTGGTCAGCTTGTTGTTGTGTATCCGGCGTAGCTGGATCATTAATGATTTCCACTTGCATAGCCATGAGCTGCTGAAGTTCTTCTAGTTGCTTCTTTTGCTGTTGCTGTTCTACGTCCTCTTGCTGTTTATGTACTTGCTGCGTATCGGGAGCAACATTAACATTTACTTGCTGTTGTGCTTGCAAAACATGCGGCATTTTTTGCACATTTATTGTTTTCGAGCTAGTTGGTATCTGGGACTGAAGTAATTCATGTACAGTAACTGAAGTTGGTGCCATATTGGAAGACTTCGAATTACGGGTTTTGGTCGCTGTCTTCTCCTCCTGTGACTGTAGCAATTGCTGGGTGATGGATTTATGCGCATCCGTCTGCTGCGGTTTCTGCCCTGAAACCGTTAGCCCCAAAATAGATAACATTTCGGCCGTGGATAGAAACGAGTGTATCTGATCCGAGGCGATTTTTGTCTCGCCGTGATAAACGAACTCCACTATTGCCTTCAGATCGCTGTACTGTACGTTCTGGAAGATGATCACCGGATGTTGAACCGGGTTCTCCTTGAATACTGCTCTAAAATACGTGCTGCAAGCGGCTAGCAGAATCTTATGTGCACCAATTCGATGGCCCTCGCAGCTGAGCGTGACGTCGACGAAATCTTCGTCATGGCGAATATCATTAATCGCGGACGCCACAAACTTTTTGGAATCAGTCCAGCTTACAAGATATTCAATCGATGGCATATTTGCACGCTTTATTCAACAAACCCCAATTTCGCTCGTACAATTTACCAATCGGTTGCAACTGGTTTTATCCGAAATTAAAAGGAGCAACTCAATTCAACAGAAAACTCAACAGAAAACTAAACAGAATGAACAGACACACGATGTTCTGACTGAAAGCGATTCGGCATTCAACTGCGTAAATCCTGAAAACTAACGGATCCGGCAACATTGTTCCGCCAAAAAGTATGCGGAGCAAACACTAACACAAACATTAATTACAAAAGGTATGTGTGCGTAGTACGTGCTATGTGTGCGATGGTTGTGCAGGAACCATAAAAAAATATTTGTTCCTTATTGGGCAATCTTTGTTCTTTTTTCAATGTTTTTTTGTGAAATTGTCATAATATTTTACAAATTAATTTGTTTGCTCGAAAGCATTAGTTTAATTCGAACTACATTCATTGACCAACGGACGACCGTTGATCACTTTCAAAGTTAAATTTCGAAGCAAAGTTTTCGAAGCATCACGAAAACAGCATTTTCGTCACTCACGTATGACGTTCGCTCATGAGCAGCTCTTTGTTTACGTTCTCGCTATGTGCGAACCATCATCGTGCGGCGACGGCGTTGGAGGTTATGATCAAATGTGTTATGTGACTGCTGCGGCCCATCTTTCAGTCGGTCATTCTGTTTAGAAACATACTTGGTAATCAATAAACTATCAGTCCCTGAACGATGTATCGCAAAATTGTGCAATCACTATTGGCATCAACCAAGACGGGTAAGCATTGGCCATCACGTCGACGTGAACGATGTTAGAAACTAATGCAGTACAAAACAAACATACACCTTACAGTTAGTGCGTATCGAAATCTGTACTCCGCTTCTGCACTCGGCATCGACGGATATGCAACGCAGTGTGAAAAAACACGAACGCAGTATTTGCACAACGTGGACAATTTTAAACGGAAGCTTCGGGACCTAGTTGCCAGTTCTGAGACAAACATGATCTTCACGGAGGATTTGAAAAACGTTATCCATCTCCTCGACAACACTCCGGATGACAAGCAGCTGCTGAAAGATACGATCGCACGGTACAATCGGCAAGGCAAAGAACTTCGCTTCGGCAATTACGTCTTCGGGCCTGTAATTATGCGCGCCTGCCATCAGCTGGGAGACCCGGGGCTTGCTCTCGAGCTATTCCGTGAAACGAACAAAGACGGGTTTTTTGATCAACTTTCCAGCTATCAGATTCTAAGTGATTTGCTGTACGAAAATGGTCGCTATCGAGAGGTGCGCGAACTATTTGACTCCATCAAAGGACGTCAGATACAAGGTGGCCGCTTTCCGAAGCACTGCATTACGCTAACATTTGCCGCCTGCTACAAGGAAAACACTCCGGCCTCCTACCAGTATGCGATGGACCTGTGGAAAGAGCTCAACTCGGTCGGGCATATACCAATGCGCAAGGCGACCGCTTTCGCGGCGGCACTCGCACTGAACAACGGGCAACCAGAGATTGCACTAGAAATTCTAGGCACCGTGGTGAAGGGTAACTACGTAACGATTCGGCAGCTGAAAACTGTAACACTTTGCAGTCTTGGGCGCTTGGATGACCTGCTACCGATTTTCCGTTCAGTGCTGGAAGTGAAAGGACATTATCAGGAAAAGCAACAAACTTTTTGCCGTGAAGTTGTGCAAAAAGTGCAAGAGACGTTGGGACACACTAAGGATTCCACTGGCAGCGCGTCCTTGAAGCTCGATCTCGAACGAATGATTCAGTATCTTGAAACAAACGGCCAGATCCTTGATGAAACGCTGGACAGCGTGATGTGTTCTGAAATTGTTTCCACTGGACAGAGAAATCCGGGAAAAAACAATTTGGCCGAAAGCTACAACACGCACGGCGGACGTCAGATGCAACGAAACTTTCGACCGACTAAAAGATTTGACCAACTTCGGCCGGGTTTAAGTGATATGAATTAACAACAAATATTGAAAAGCAAAATATACGAATGTTCGAAGGAGAGCAAAAGTCTCTTTCATAAAAACTAATTGAATCTTTGCATTATTGCCTCTTGCCCGGAGTGAGCGATTTCTATATTATCGTCGTTTGCTCCATCAACACTGCCGGTACGTTTCGAGAAGGAAATCTGTGAAATACCAAGTATTTGCATTACAGTACAATTTTTATTCAATGCAATATGATCTAAAGCATCCAACGAATTCGAGCTTTCTTCTATGATTACAGCTTTCGTAATAATCGCATCGACAACGAATTCGCTTATATATTGTACCAACTATACCGTAACAAGCAGGCTAGGACCGCTCGGCGGTTGTAATTGCCAGATAAGTAAGTATATCGTAACATGTTGTCCTGTGAACATTATTACCTACTGTATAGCCTTAAAGAAACCCGTTTAATACAATTCACTAACGCTATAACGGAGAGTTACATAAAGACTGCTATAACAGAGGAAAGGTATTGCCATGCTTTTTTATAGGCTGGAAGTATACCTTCGGGTATCTATGCACTGCTTCTGTTTTTGAAACTCGGGTCTAAGCTCAAAATAACATCCCCTTTTCCAGTCTTTTCTTTGCTCAAAGACTTCGAACTTTGTTCGCCTATAGACACATAAAATAACAAGACGATTGGTGATAAATCGTTATTAATTCACTTCTTGTGAGGCACACACGTTTTCAAACATCTTTCATAAGCTCCATACACCTCTATTTCCCTAAATTGCCAAACTTCAACAATTCACTAAATTTTACAATTTACTGCTCACTCTAATTACTGTCTGCACACTAGTCGATTACCCTATACCGTCACAATGTTCAATTTTAGTTCATTCAGATAGCAGGAAACCTACATGATGTTAGTACAAAGACGAGATCTTTACGTCAAAACGAAGATAACTGAAGAAGAGTCCATAACGTATGCACTATGCATTAAAATAAACCAATCTTGGAAATAAAACAATCATAGATTGACGTGGATTTTCGGTTTAGAAAATATAGGATCCTGTTTAGATCTTGGTAACTAGTGCTCCCAAGTTTAGCTCGGGAGGGATTTCAATCTCTTGCAGGTTAACCTCGCTGTATTTGAACACAACCACCAGCGGACTGACGATTTCCTCGTCCATCATGTAGGTGTCCGATTCACGCTGTTCTGAGCGCTGACTAAGCTGATGTGTAAGACGCTCGACGAAGACCGGCTTTATCTGGTCTTCACAGTCGTCCGCCTTGTATGACTTAATGATCTGTAGAAATAAAAAATAAGCATTAGTTTTCACAGTATAGTCATTAAATCAATTTTAAATTGTTGGTAAGCTTTTTGGACAAGTAATATTTTTTTCAGAAGACAAAAATGACAAAAGTTTGGTGTGTTAGCAGACAAAAACATACCTTCAAAACCTGCGCCGAGGAAAGCGACGAACTTAGCTCAAGTACAGTGTGTACATCTTCTTCGGTTTTGCGAGCCTGCAGTATCGATGAGATTTGGTTAAGCGGCAGGAACGGCTTCATCACGTCCGAACTTAGCTTCTGGGATCGCACCCAGTTCTCAATGCAACCCACGTTGTAACGCAGCTTCATGCCTGTTTTCCACATGCACAAATCTCCACGCACCATCAGATTGTTCACCG
This sequence comes from Anopheles cruzii, assembly GCF_943734635.1. Classification (NCBI taxonomy): domain Eukaryota; kingdom Metazoa; phylum Arthropoda; class Insecta; order Diptera; family Culicidae; genus Anopheles; species Anopheles cruzii. The sequence goes on along the minus strand of NC_069144.1, from coordinate 31,164,193 downwards.
ATACGGCGCAGATGTAGTACATGAGCTGCTTGAAGATCTGCTCCACATAGCACCCGTCCATACCGAAACTTGTCAGATGGTTGTAAACATTCGCCAATTGCTGCACCAAGAGTTCCGGCTCGGGACGGCTCTGCTCAGGCGATACATCAAGGGACATGGTGCGACGGCTCTTGCCCCGAACGGTTTCATCGTGATGGAGGATCGCCGGCACCACGTACTGCTTGATACTTTCCTGGATTTGTCGGACCAACATGTCATGCAACGACATGATTATTTCGTGTATCACCTGCCGATACTCGGCCAAATCAAAGTTTTTCAGCTGCTGACTATTCTGCACGTCCGTGTTGTATTCCATATAGTCTGTGTAGCCCCCGAACATTTTCATGAGATTATGAAGTCTGGAAAAACCAAAAACAAAAGCCATGAAATAGAGAGTTCGCTTAAAACTCTTAAAGCCCAACGAGGTCATTGAACCTACGTGAGAGTATTCGCCAGCCACATAACGCGCACTTCAACCGAATTCGGACCACGGCAGAGGCGCTTCATCATCTGCAGGAACCTAGTCAACAGCGACCGCACGTCTTGGTCCATATTGACTAGGTCCGTGTAACGGATGCACATGAACAGCACGTACGCAGGAAGACTAGGTGTTAGGGTAACAGCCACACGAGGTTTGAGATCGGTCACAAGCCGCTGCATAATCTTGCTCTCGTCTTCCTTGCTGTACTTCAAAATACCATGGAATGCTGTTTGCGATTGCTTCTTCACTACCGCCACCATCCCGCTGTGGAATTCGTCGTTCATAAGTATCGAATCGTTCAGACCGTGGTCACGTAGCCGGTTCGATAGGATATTGTTTTTCTGCAGCAGCTCCGAGTTCTTCGCCAGCAGCTCGTTTAACTGCTCCTGCAGCTCCACGTAGCCGGCAGTCGACTTGCGCAATTCGTGACGCAGGTAGTGCTCGTTCTGGCGCACGGTTTCCAGGTCAGCTTCCTCCTCGCCACCGGAAACATCTCGCTGTAATATTTCCTGTAGCTCACCGTTCTCCGACTTCAGGCCGTCAATAATTCGATTGCTTTCGACCAGCGTTTCGTTGTTTGCGTCGGTGATCGCCCGAAGCTCCGATTCCAGCTGACGATTTACCAGCTTTTGTGCCTGGAATGCTTCCATCAGTTCTCCCTCATCGTGGATCCGAATGCCCGCCTCTCCGTTACCCGTTTGACCGAGTGAACGTAACGATTGGCTCTGCTGCGCGAGGACGGCCTTAAGTGAGATGCACTCTTCTCGACGACGTTTCAGCTCTTCCTGCAGGGCCGCGTACTGGGCATCCATCTCGCGCGATTCTACACCACGCTTAATGCTGTTGCGTAGCAGATTGTAATCTTGGCGCAGTTTTTCGTTCTCCACCTCCAGCTCCGAGGCACGGATCGAGTCTTCCGTACTGAAGGACGACGATTTCTTCAACCGTGCCAGCTCCTTTCGCAGCTGTTCGGCTTTCGTTTTCTCCTCTTCAAACAATTTGCGCATCCGGAGGATGATGGCTGTTTGGTCGTTTTGGGGCGAATCCGAAGGATCTGGAGGTGCAATTGATGGAAACAAATGTGATTAAATTGATTGAATAGAGCATTTCGCTCAAATTATAAGTATTTAAATATCAACCAAGTTATGAGCGTTAGTACTACAATTAATTGTTTTGCAGACGTTGTTACCGAGGTCAGCATTCGATTAGGGAGGTGTTAGCGCACGTTATTTTTAGAAAAATTAATCTGCCGAAAGAAGATGTTGTTAAGCATTCGTTTGGTGTTGAAAACATACAAAGAGAGATTTGAGTTTGTTAGAAAAATACGAAAGTTGCCATCAGCCGAGAGCAATTATCACCGTTAGTCGGAGGTGTTAGTCGAATTATCAGTGAGCAACGTACTTCGTGTAAACCGCGCAACGCGTTAACTCCTACCTTTGAGCAATCCAAACGATTCTGGCGGTGTTCGATGAACACGCTCGTAGTCGACATTAGGATGTCTTTTCGCGCTCTTGCGTTCACCGTGACTAGCGACAATTGTACTACTAACGCTATAACTACCACCAGTGCCACTGGCTCGAAGACTTCCTCGACCAACGTTACCGGTCCCCATTTTTTCACCCACGGCATCACCTTCGTATAGATGAGGCGAAGCCCGCCGGATATCGAGCGTGTTCCTCCCGGAGGTGTAGCCATAGTCTTCCTCGTTCGTGCTGGACGCATTGCTGATCGACCGGGAATGTGTTTTCAGCTCATGCGACGAGGAGTCCGCCATGACACGCTGTAACCGATGAATCTCCTGCCGCAGGGCCTGATTGTCATTCTCCAGCACATCCTTGTCCTTCACTGTGCGCTGGTACGCCGCGTGAATTTCGTCCGCGTCCGCCTGGACCACCAACTGTTCCCGCTTGGCCACATTAACCGTACTGATCGCCGTCACTTCCCGTTGGAGCTTCGTCATCTCCTGTTCCAGCTGCTTGCGTTCCCGTAACCACGCTTCCTCTGCCTGTTGTCTATCTTCGAGCAACTGCATCTTTTCATCTCGTTCCCCTTCTAGCTGAGTAACCGCGAGCAGCAACCGTTCGTCCCTTTGCGTGAGTTGCAGCTGAAGGTGCTTAAGTTCTTTCTCAAGCCGCTTCATCGCCTCCAGCTTCTGTCGCATTTCCACCACCTCGGCGTTTTGCTTTTTCAGCGCATTGTTCTCCTTTGAAATCACGTCGTGGCGCTGCTGCAGCTCGATGATCTTGTTTTCCAGACCCTTGTACATCTTCTGAATGTGCTCCACGGTGCGAGCTTCAGCCTTGAGCCGCTTGAACTCCCGACGTGCCAGGAACCGGCGAATGGCCGCCTGACACTTAATAATGTTTGTTAACCGCTCGTGGTAGCGGCGACGTGCCAGATAGCCACGGCACAGCCGCTGTATCTGCGTTGCCTTGTAGTTATCGAGCATGGCGCGGAATTTGCGTCGCACCATGAAGCCACGGGCCCGTGTCTGAAGTGCGAGAACAGCCCGCCGTCCCTCTCTGTACTTCTTGCGCTGCAACCAGCCGCGTGCATATCGTTGAATGGTGACAGCAGCACGATTCTTACGTAGATTATCCACACGTCTAAAGAAAGCAAGCAAAGAGCGTCGAACCGCGATGTCAATCAAACTGATAAAGAAACATTTGAATAGCTGTCGCTTACTTTCTCGCCAACATTCCCCGGGCGTGCCGCTGCAGTCCAAGGGCCGTCTTCTTTAACCGCATGTATCGCCGCCGGCAGATAAAATGGCGAATCAGCGACTGCAGCACGATTATATGCTTTCGTCGAATATCGGTACGCATCTGCTCGAGATATGCGACCTGTCCCGCCCGGAAGAAGAGTTGCGTTTTACCCAACCGATACTTGTCCGGATCCTGTAGCCAATTTCGCACAATGTTCGTGCATGTTGCATTCACATTCCAGTCCACGATTTGGCTGTGTTTGCACAGCAACCGGTAGCGATCGTAGAAGTCTTCGTACGTCCAGCGGGAGGGAAATCCGGCCGCTGATATGCGGACAGTTTCCAGTACACCGCAAGCCCGCAGCTGCTGAACGATCTTAGGTGCCTCCCATTTGAAGGGCGTCTTGTCGTCGTTTGGCTAAAAGAAAGGACTTAGAATGAGCGAGAACCATGGTCCTCCACGAGGAGTTCATACCTTAATGCACCGGACATAGTGTGGTGTGGTGTTGTGAAGTGTGGTGATCAATTGCGTCAAGCTTTCTCGAAACTGAGAGCCAACCGTTTTTCTATGTTGCTTCTGCGTGACAGGCTGTAAGGACAAAAGTGAAATTAAAATAGATTGTGGTCCAAAGTTTTGTTCGATGTTATTGAAAGAACTCAAAGAGATTGATAATCTTTTAATGTTCAATTGTAGTTAGTTTATACCACTATGTATACAAAATGTTTTTCAAAAAGAATGGGAAGGAATGAAACAACATAAGCTCACGTCCGCGCGGTACGAACACCTTACCTTTCTCATCCTGTCGCCGGGATGCTGTAACAATACAAAAAAGCACACCACACGCAAAATAGCGACATTAGAACAGCGGACAACACACAGGTGTAAACTGCGATGGGGACAGAGGGGGAGATGTGGCTCAAACATGAAACATATAAAATAATCGTACCCGTAACTCAAAACCGAATAAAACGTAAAATTGACGTACCTGAGCGCGCGCTGCGCTGACCATAATTTTCACACCAGCAGCCTTAGAATCCATCTCCTGCTGCTGCTGCCCGTCCTGGACCGACATCAGCCTCTGGCACAGGCGCATGGCGGACTTTTTCAGCACGTTTACAAGCTCCCGCGACACAGTGTCTCGATTTTTCTCGAGAAAGCCCCAGGACTCATACTGTACCGTGTCGGAAAAGTGTTTGATCAAAAACGCGCTCGTTCCGAACCGTGGCTTATCGAAATGCTTGTATTTGGTACACTTTTCCAGCAGCTTTCCGACCCACGATTCGTCGCTGCCTCGCGGCATTCGACACTCTTCATCCAGCAGATCCAGAATGCCCAGCTTCGACTCGATCAAATCGATGCACGGTTGATTGTCGTAGAAATCGATCATCTTCCATTCGATGCCCTCGCGCAGGTACTGCTCCTGCTCGAGCTTGAACACGTGCTGATTGAACTGTTGCTGCAGTTTTTCGTTGGCGTAATTGATGCAAAATTGCTCGAACGAGTTGGTGTCGAACGTTTCGAATCCATAAATGTCGAGCACACCTGCAAGAGACATTCAAATTAAGCAGCGTGAAGAAGCCGCACCAGATCCGCACATGTGAGGAACAACTTGTAAGGAGGTTGACCGTTGACGAAGATGGTAAATGTTAAGCGGGGAATCAGGGACAGTTTTCAGTGAACTTACCTATAAAGCAACACGTTTGCTTCTTGCTCCCGGCAAGATTGCGATTAATCTTTTGCACAATGTACTGAAACAGCTCCGCGTAGATGTGCTTCGCAAGCGCATCTCGGGTAGCCTCAGCTTGCGCTTTGTTCATGGGAATCAGCACACAGTCGTTGATGGACTCGATCTGTCTCGTTACTAGCCACTTGCGCAGTTCATTCCGTTCCAGCTGCAGGATATCGCTGAAAACGTTCAGATGCAAATCATTGCTAGCGATGGCGCACACCTCGCTGTCCACTTCCTGGGACTGACTCTTTTGGCGATGGCTGAAAACCACATTCCCCAGGTGCAGCACCGCCGCTACCACCTTCATGATGTCGCCCACTTCGCCCTCATCGAACCCAAGAGTCCTGAGAGCGCTGAGCGTTTCTTGGAACTGATCTCGGTCCGACAGCTTGTTGATGTTGGGTGAAGCGCCCTGATTCAAAAAATGAAACTTGTCCTGATGGTCCAGCATCAGCTCGGGCCACTGATCTCGCCCGGCACACAGTTGGTAGAAGATGTGATAGTTGCGCTCCCCCGTGGCCTGGAAAACGACGCGCGACTTCTCCAGCAGATACGTTTGCATGGTCCCACCCGTCAGCGCCATCGAATGGTTGTTCACGAAAAGGAGCTTCGTAAACTTGCCGAACCGCGAGCTGTTGTCGTTGCGCGTAGTTTTCGCATTTCCGATAGCCTCCATGATGGGGCTGCTGGCCAGGACTTTCTTCTCGATCTGCGTCTCCGACTCGCTGCCGCCAACGGCGGCAAAGTAACGCATCGCGTACTTCGCGGAAACCGTCTTTCCTGCACCAGACTCTCCGCTCACTATTATGCTAATATCACACTTTTCGCGCTCCAGTTTCGCATAAGCTTCCTCCGACACGGCAAAAATGTGTGGCTCCAGTTCGCCCATCGAGTGGCCACGGTACGCCCGGATGAGGTCCGGTCCGTAAAGCGGTAACTCGGCGTACGGGTTGATGGCCACCAGTACGATACCGCAGTACGTATAGATGGCTTGACGATCGCAGAACCGGACCTCGAGATTGTACAGAACGTCGGGTTCGTGCAGGTACGACAGGGCGGTGAGATCATTTTGACCAATCAGAATCGCCGGGTTTCGTAAAGGAGGAAGATCGTCTACGCTCTGCACTTGCACGGTGTGCCGTACACCACGATCAGTCAGCAGGGTTAAACTTTTGTCGTTCTGCTTGTAGTCGTGCTCCACGATGGCTCCTTCCCAGACCGTGTCCGGGTGCGGGATCCACACTCGTGCATCCTGAAAATGTACGTAAGCGCAAAATAGTAATTTTAGTTTACACATTTACGGTTCTGTAAGTATCTAATCCGTTCTATGCTCAAAGAACACTTAAATCTTTTTTATGCCAACGGAGACATATCAAACCGAAAAGGTAATTAAGTGGAGATTAATTTTTAGTAAGAGAGTGATTTGTTTGGCATTTTGAAACTGCTTCACAGAAGTGTTTTTTCTTTATATGTCTTTTTTCTTTGTTCATCTTTTCTTCAGCAGTTTCCTCAGTCAAAAACCAAATAGATAAACAATCGATAAATTTAAATTATCAAAGGAAAAATATCCGGCATCAAGAGTTTTTTAATTTCACACCTTTCTCTCTCTGATAAAAGCTCTCATCCATCGTAACCAACTTCGTATTTATATTTTCTCCAAACCTATGCCAATTTTCGTTTACATAAAATAACATTTTGGTGGAAAAGTTGCACAAATATCTACATTGTGCACAATTCACGAAGTACATTATGTCGCAACGGTGAAAAATCCGACCCTTCTGTGTCACATATGACTACAGTTAACAGAATTCGTGAGTTCGATGAAAGCAAATACATAAAGAACGGTTCGATGAACAGAAGACTTTCGACCGCTTATGTAGCCCTTCGGTGTTGATCAATAAGAAAAGAAATTCTTTGCTTCAAAAGCTGGCATATATGTTTTTCCGTACTGTTCCGCTCCAGACTAGACTGTGGCCCAGAACTAGAACGGTAGAGGTGAGAGAAAGCCACGCTACAATGACCACGCAAAATATGCGCCGGAATGGTTTGGAATTTGTCAGGTCATTTTCTTCAACAGAAAATTAGTCGAACTAACGGCGGGGGTCCGTGTGGGTATATATTTATCTGTTCTCGTTCTTTCTCAGCCCAATTGGGGAATCGAGAGTGGCCCCTTGGGGGGGGGGGGTTAACACATAACAAATCGTTGAACCATGCAAATACTACGGTGAGAGTCCAGTTACAGAATGGCACACGGTGCTCCGTGACTACGTTCAGGATTCCGTGACCAATACTGCACCGCCGTTTGAGTGCGAACATGGTAATGAGTGTTAGTGGGTCATCGGAGAACATATCAGGTTTCTCCAGGGAATGTCGGTGAAACGTAATGTGGTACGATGGTGTCACTTACGTTTACGCCATACAGAGTCCGTAGAGAGTAAAGTATTACTTTCCGTTTCAGCAGTTATTGCAAAAAGAACATTTTAATGACAACAAAACCCTGAATATTGGCAAGAATCTACCAAGAACTGTCATCCACTAAATATCCTTCTATGTGCTCATGGAAATTCTCTCAGCGGAGTGCACTTCCGAAGGTCAGGAAACTGCATTTTTGCTGTGAGTTGAAAAATCGATTTGGTCCACAGAGCTGGCTGAATTTGCTTCTCTCAAAACTTCAGTGTCAAGTTCACGGTTATCCACATCGGAATTTGTTCTCTCTCAATCTCTCTCGTGGGCAGGCAAGACTTTGTGGAGTCTCGCTTTGAGAATTTTTGTTTTTCTTCCGATGATATTTGCTCTTGCTGTAAGCCATCCCGAGCGACATATACACACTACTTAAACGTAATGTATGCATTTCAGCTGCAAAACAATATTGCCGAAATAAAAATTGCGTTCCTTCCGTTACTGTGGAAGCAGGTATGTGGCACGTTGCTTGAATAATGCTGAATTGTACGTTGTTTATTTGATGATAACGGACTGCGGCTTACTCATACTGGGTTGATTGATAAAATTAACACGACATTGCACTGGTGATATGTCGTTGGCGATAAGATTTTTTTTCCAAAAATTACACGCTTTACTGGGAGCGGTGTGAAACGAACTTGAGCACTTTTAATTCTGAACGAAAAGGTGTATCTTTGTTACTATTTAGTGTTAAAACATTCTTAAAAAAACTGTGCAATCAAAGTGACAGTGCAATCAAAACTGTGCAGGGTGGCCTTCAAAGCACAGGGAAATTTCCAAACTAAATTTGTCCCCTAACAATGACCCTGAAACTCTCTGCCAACTGCCATGCTGTTAACTGCCGCCCATTATTCTGGACCAATTAGCAGTTTCTAGGGAAAGTGCGAGGAAAAAGAAGCCATCGAAAGCATGATAAAGTGGATGAGATAAGCAGCAGATAAATCGTACACATTGTTTTGTCATACTCGCGGGTTTGTGTTGGGGCAACAATCGCTCTGAAGGCAACCGACTTAAGCAGCGCCATCCGACAACGATGGACCAATTTCCGGAAGGTGTTGCAAAGGTTGCGGGTTTTTTGTGTTCATCCAAACACCAACCGGAGACCGTACAATACTGGTCATCATATCTTCGCGCAACTTTGCGCGTCGTCCGTGGTCGGGCTAACACTTTGCTCGATTGCAGAACGATCGTTTCACGATCATTCACCACGACTGTCGTTACAGACCTCCGCCCTCAGCGGACGAAAGCCGCTTATTATTCGGCCCCTTTCTTTCTCTTACCTGGCGCCTTAGCTGGCAAACGCTGGCATCGAGACGATGTTGGGGCTACTTGGCAAATGCAGCATTCATTGCAAAAATATCGGGAGTTGGAAATGAAACCCAACCCCACCCAAACACGAGTTGATCGTAGCTCGTTTGGTGTCCGAAAGGTGATCGTTCGAGAAATATTTTCTACGAAAAAACTCTAGATAATTGACCCCAGGCTGCAACAGAGGCGATACCATCGAAAGACAGACAACATCACTGCTTCCCGTCCTCTCACGCAGTATAAATTGGGAAGCTGATGTTAGCGAGCCCTAAGTAATAGTGCCTGGTATCTGGTTGCCTTTCGAAAGGGTAAATAGGTCGACCTTACAGCGACCGCCGTTTCTCGGCGACCGGTCGTGCAGCGACCAAAGTTTCCCACATTCTGACATGACCTGATTTTGCGTGAAGTCTCCGTGGAAACGGTTGAGATTGAATCGGAAGGCACGGTTCGGTAAGGGTCAACGGGAGTTGGAGACATCGTGCGTTTGAAGAACGCTCCCTCTTTCCTCGGGGAGGGATGCTCGTTTCAAGCCCAAATTCAGTTCGATGTGTCCTATATGAATCACGCAACTGTTTTAACGACGTACGTTATCGCATATCGCACCATCGAAATGTGGTAAAAATATTCGGGTGGCATTGGGCTTCTCAAATAGGTCGGGTTATCGTTCACACGACTTATTTCTTCGATTACTCATTGATAAAGGCAACTAAAGACCTTGCGACCGACAGTCGCAAAACGTATTGAAAATGTCTCTATAAGTTGTTTTCATTTTGTCTTTTTTTGTAAAGAAACGACGACGAACACCAAGACTCAAAAAATCGTTTCACCTTCCGGGCGTATATGAGAAACACCCGAGGGATAGTAGAACAGAAAGCACCGTTTTCCCGACGAAATGCCAAGCTGAAATACGTCCACCGAAAGAAGGAAGGGTGGTAAAAATCACGACATCAGAAGTGGATGGAGGAATGGCCGAGAAGTTGTCTCAGCACCAGGCCGGCCCACCGGACGATGAACGGAAACCATATAAGACTATTGTTTTCTTTTGACTTTCTACTACTTCTGTCTTCGCTTCACTGATTGAACTCTTCCGTTCGTATGACTACAAATAAAGAATTCATACTTGGGAAAGCATTACTTCATGTAAATATTCCAGCAGTAAAGTGAATAAAAGCTGAATTTTACCGACGTGTTTAGGTTGCAGCAGCATTAATACGTTCGTCCGGAAATATACGGCCGAAGATCGCTTTATCACTCACCTTAATGTAAAGCTCCACCGAAGACATTGTTGTTGCGGGTTAATGATTGAGAAGAAGAAGTTCGAAGCGACACGTTGCGGCCAATTATCCCTCGATTTGGCTTCCTATGGTGGGATCGTGGTGCGGCAGCGACTGTGACGTCATAGCACGCTGGACTGCCGCGTTGACCGAATTACAACATTCTCGCTCCTACAGAACGGCACACACCTTTCGGCACCTTATACTTTCGTTCCCACTATTGAAGGCGCTGTGCGTGCCGCCCGCACACAAATACCAGCGTCACCGCGGTATGGAACCCTATTTTTTTTGTATGCGCCCTTGTTCTTTTCTTAAATTGCCACACGGCATACGCGCCTATCTCGTCGGGCTTCGCTCACACGGATAACCCATCCGTGTGGGGTAACGCACACAGCACGACGTAAGGGTAATATTTTACTTTTTTGCACTATATCTACACCAGCGTGGCGAGAAAGGCGTAATCACCTGGGGCACACTACTGGGTCACAGCGCGCTCGGTTGAGATCGATAGTGAATCTGATTAAAAGTAAAACAAACGGCTACAAATCATCTTCACTTCACGCTTCGACAACTGGTACTCTGCTGTACACACTGCGTTTTGCACTGTGATCCAATTTTCCCGCTTTTCCTTCCTTTTCGTCGGCGTTGCGCACACCGTTCAGGTGCCCGCGAACGCATGCAGCACGGTTCCAGCAAGCTCAGCAAGCGGCAAAACCTAACCTCCGAGACCTTTTAAGAATTATTTGCATGCACACTCACGCAGAGCGGTGGCGAAGGTTAACACGACGAACTGAAAGCCTTTTTTCACTTCGGTTCTAACACCTGGATCGTGGTAAAGAAAAATCGAAGCCAGAGCTTTCCACGCAAAGGCTCCACACGCACGGGCAGCGTGAAGATGAAACACACTATTCACCGAAAGCGTGAACGCGATAAGTAAAATGCTCCCCGAACGCGCACAACCTTCGCGGACTGAAAACTTGTTCCGAATGAACGAGACTTCGGTCGTCACGATTTGGAGCCCGTTGTCTCGTCGGTATGTCGGCGCTCTCTTTTTACTGGCGTTCGGAAGCGGAGACCCCAAGAATAGAAGGCATTAAAAAGGGTTGGTGAGAGGGAATGAGAATGTTGAAAAATGCAAACAATTGCAACCAATATCGATCTCAAAACAGCGCCAGCTGGACTGGTAGTAGTGTAATCAAAGTGTCTAAGACAAACAGCTGTTGAGAGAGGAATGAACAGGTGATCTTTAAAGGCTCCCCTTTCGTTGTTTCTGTAACAAAAAAGGACTGATGGTCACAAGAAAGGGGGTTTAATTGAAGCACATCGCACGTTTGCAATGGTAAAGTGTTAATGACCATTTAAAATATAGTTATACTTTTGTCGTTTAGTTATCGGAGCTTTCGCGGTATCCGTTTTGCGAGAGGCGCTCCAAAAACTCGCTCGTGACGTTTGCTCCAAGATTGCGTTTGTTTACATTTTTTCTTGGGTAGTGTGTTCCGAATGTGTTCCGTTGTAGGCAAAAGGGCTGCTAAATTATTTATCTGATCGACCGTTCTCTGCATCGGACGGTTGTAACATTAAAAAGGCGCAAACATATGATTAAAGCCTAAGGAGATGTATAAAAGTACAAGTATAAAATTCACTGAAACAGGGAACACCCTAACCGACATCCAACAATTCTGATCTTATGAAGGTGGCATCGCATTCAAAACATGTGAAAATACATTATTACAGTATTTGCGTGTGGACTACACGAAATGCAAGATGTACGGTATTTTTTCAGCGAATTAAGTGCAATCATGGTCAGCTTAACATCATGGTTGGACAAAGCAAAGCACCTTGCGGCGGCAACACTACTTTGTCGGCCTTTTTCTCAACTCAATTCCACTCAATTGTAAGAAAAAGCGTACGTTTTCTTTCGTTCTTTTTATTTATACTTCGAATCGAGATACTGTACGTACCAAGGAGGAAGAAAAGCATCCTTATGTCCATCATCCAGTACCTGGTACCGTACGCGTCGGTGATCGTTGGCATTGTATTCGAACTGATAAACCCGCTCACAGTTATCAACATTTTGCAGAACGGTGGCCACCTCTTGCAAAAACGCGCCAGCAAAGTTCATGCAAACCGAGGGTGACCAATGATGCCTGGAATCGCGTTGCAGATCGTTTAACTTCATGTCTTTAATTTCTCGCACGATCCCCCGATCGTCACGAAGTCCTACTACCAACCGCTGGATGTTCACAAGAAAACTCTGGCACCACCAGTTTTTCGCTTTGTAGCGGTAGAAGTTCTCCACCTGTCGTTGGGTTGTTTCTTGTCGTTTCACCTTAACCTCGACAAACTCGAGCCGCCGCAGATCGTCCACCTGCAACTGATCCCGATCAAGCGATTTCTCCGAGACGATTCCATCCATTTCGGCACCGTAAAGAATTCGCTGGCCTGCCAAGGTAGTTTCGAATAGGGAGCAAAATTCTTCAGCCAGGTCTACGGGTTTAGAAGTGTCCGGCCCCGTGGTGGGACTGCTGGTCAGAATGTGCTGCTCAAACTTGAAGCCGTAGTAACAGAAACGACGCTGCTGGTCGGTTTCGTTCCGTTCGGCTTGTAGTTTTTCCGGTGTTACTTTTTCACACAGATAAACTGTGCCGCGGTAGCGAATGGCCTGTACAATCCAGCTAGTATTCCGGTCGTACGGTGTGCAAGCAACCAACCGGAGTAATCCACGAAAACATACGAAATCATATCGTAATCGAGCGGCATTCGGTTCTTGGCTTTTTAGTTCGTCGTCTTCGGCTCCACAGCTCCACAGATCACGCGGACCATTGTACCGGATGAACGATAGGAGCATTCCGATTCGTTCGTCTCGGGCACTGTCTGGCTTGGGACGCCGTATTTCGAAACCTTCGTTGAGATCCATCCGCAAATCCGTTCTCGGCGGTGGCGGTAGGAACAGATATTTAAGCTGCGCCGCTGAACCATCGTACCGCCGATGAGCATCTACGCTGAAAAATCCAACCAGTTTTGGTTGCTTAATGGACGGAAAAGGTGTCGATTGCAGATTTGGTGGTGCTGGATCGAGTGAAGTAACAGTAAACATTTTCGGAACCACCATTGACTTTATGATGTTTTGAACAGACTATTTGTTTGCAGAACCGCACTTGCATGCAACCTGAGATGGCGTGTGGCATGCGAGTGATGTGACAGTTAATTTTGGAAGGTATGATACGTATAGTTTAAAACGACCAGTAGAAAGATCATCTTTTGCAGACATTGCAATGCAAACGAAACATGCAATTAAAGAAGCTAAAGAAACATGTTACAAAACCGAGCACAAAGGAACGTTCTTCGCCATTCGCATTTTCATAATTCGACCAGTAGCGAGTTCTAACGCAATTTTAAAACAGTTCATTTGGTTTATTCAATTAAATTATAGGCCATCACTTTTTCGATTCACAAATGGCAACCTTCCCCTATCCAGGTTGTTTCATCTTTCCGTATATTTATAGCAATCCTACAGGAAATCCCTTTAGTTTCCCTTTGGCGTGGACCGGCATACATGACGGGATCACACAGTGGGTTCTGTTAGGCTTTGTATCAATTTATTCAATGATATATTACAGATTTTATCTAAATTCATTGTTTTATGCCATTTCGCAAGCAAATATTTTCACATTCCACTTGTTTGCTTCACTCGCACTTGTTCTCCATTTGTTTGCTTTAGTGTTCAAACTAAGAAAAGAAAAACCTAAAATTCCTCGCTATACAAAACCATTTACATTTTAGAACTGAACACTGAGGGAAACACAAACAGTTATTTGGACGACCCTAGAGCTTCAAATAACCTCAGCGAGCAAACGAAAGCTAACTTACAACCCCAGCGCTTCTTACCTGATTGGCCTTTGTCTCTATTGCTTTTATCACAAAACGGCAGATAAAGAATATCTAATTCTAATAAGAAGGGGACAGGCGAGGATTCGTTGACGTGTTGTTATGTAAGATTCACGGTGCGCGCAGTACTTAGACAAACGGACCGCTATTGAAAAGCATATGGAAGAACTTTCAGAATGAAAAGATGTATGTAGTAAAGCGAACGAGACATAGGGTAACAGAAAGAAAAGAAAAACATTGCCAATCTATTATCATCTAGTTTAATTTAAAAAAATATCTCGTAACATCCAAAAATATGATTGTTCTACTATTGTACAGCTTCTTCCATCGCTTGCTGCAGCGTTATATTCGAGTGCGCGCTGCGCGGAGCATCCGGCCCGGCTTCCAGTGTGGTTCTTTCGACATCTTCACCGGGCGGTTGTTGTTGGTCTGCCGCCGTCGACGATGACGATGCGACTACTGGTGCGGAGGGTCCGGCAGTATTTTCCTCGCCACCGCTCGTTGAGCCAGATGCACGCCGTTTTTTGCGCTGGTGATCGTAGTTTACTAATCGCTGGCCTACCAGATACTTGTCGTTTTTTATGGCTACGTACAGGTTCTTGAATTGGCGAACCTGCAGCACGATGATGCCAATGACGAACGCGACTAGCAGGAAGAACGGATAAATTTCGCGCGCGAACAGTGCGCGCGTCATCGGGTTGGTAAAGAAGAGCGGTAGGAACGAGTGACCGATCACATACGGCACGGCAAGTGCGAGACCGAAGCACGTGATCACCGGTATACCCAGCTCGCGAATGATGAAGCGCAGATTCATATCACGCAATCCGTCCCGATATGCCTGTTCGATGGCCCGCTTGAGCGTCCAATCGGGCCCCATGAGGGTCAAGGCGCAAGCAATTTTTGTGTAGAGCACACCCAGTGCCCAATCCTGCCAGAGGAACAGGACCGGGGTTTGGTCCCGCGGCACACGCAACGGTATCACAACCACCAGCTCGAGCAGCAGACCAAACATGAGCGGTATCACGCCCAGCATGTGCACGAACACGATGGCGGCCATCGCGTACGAGGTGGCCACCGACATCCAGTGTTTGATGCGTGCAATGACGGCTTCCCGGCCCTGCGGGAACAGGTTTACGGCGATCGCGATGCCGCGCGACAGTAGCCAGCACAGATACGTACCGATGGCGGCCGTATAGAGCTCGTGCGGTCTTGCGGAGGGTTCTGAGCCACCACTGGCGGGTGCTGCGCTGGCGGATGGTGTAATGTTTGAGGAACCGACCGATCCGAGGGCCAAACCATAGCGACCAATCCACACCGGAATCGTCAGTATGGCTAGGGAACCGATTGCCAGGCTGATGCCCATAAGCACGAGCAGGCCAACGAGACGGATTGCGAAAAACGGGGGGCGATCGTAAGGCTGAAACCCGATCGGTACGTCCCGTTGCATGATCGCTTGGTGAGCTGCTGCTAGACCGGCACCGACTTCCGGTTGTTGTTGCTGCTGGTTCCGGGCTGCCGCAGGATCGTCTTCGTTAAGGCGTACTTCGACCCCCAGCAGATAGCTTTTTATGCCAAGCAAGCGGGCCACAACGTTGCACCAGATCCGAACCAAACCCTTCAACCAGATGCGTGTATGCGATTGTTCGAAGAAACCCGGCAAAACAAACTGTAGAGGAAAGCAAAAATAAAAGAGCTTTAGGATGCCTTCACTTTCTAGTTACTAAACACCGACTGTCGGACATTTACTATGTTACTAGAAAATCCCCCCAATCCACACGGCACGGGGCCACCGAGGAATAATGTTACCTGCAGCAGCAACAGTTGGAGGCTCAGTTCGTTCACTTCGGCATCGCCCGAAAGCGTGTACGGTAGGAATGTGGACCAGAACGATTTCAGGATTTGAATAGGTGCCCAGAGCATGAGCAGCACGGCCGATCCGAAGATGATTGCCGACGAGATCAATCGTCGGGTGTGGCGCAGTATGGAAAGGTGAATCATTTCCTGCGGGGACAATAAGTTGGACATTGTAATTTAATTGCGGTTCTACGCTTGCTTCCACCTGAATGCAGTGGATCTTACCTGAATGGGGCTAAAGTCGGGATCGTTTAGGTTGCGTAGGAACCACAGGACCCCAGGGCGGAGCACTTCCCGCAGGAGCACGATGAAGGACGCGAAGTAATACACATAGACCATCCCGAACATCCAGTGAATGAACAGCGAGGTGCCGGGAGCGGCCCGGAAGCTTGCTTTCCGATCCTTGAGCGTAGCGTCAAACATCGGCAGTGAGCAAATGTCCAACCACCAGCCACAGACGAGCGGCAGCACGCCAATTTCGACCACCGACAGCAAGGACACCTTCACGACGATGTAGCAAAGGCCCAGGATGCGGCGTTGACGGCGCCAGCGCAGAAAGCGGGCGATGGCGTGAAGCTTCACCAACGTAATGCCGATCACGCAGTACCCAAGCAGCGTTGTGAGCAGACCGTGGAAGTGCATCAACGGTTTGCCGGGCGTGATGATGCCCAGAAAGGAGATGAGAAAGTTTCCGATCGAGTACGGACAAAAGGCGAAAATCACGATGAACGCGGTGTTGAGAGAAACGACCCAAAAAACGTGTTCTAGAAACACCATCGAACCGTCGAGACCGAGCAGCCGCTCCCAAGTGAGCTCTTCTGCCGCTCGTTCCCACTCCATCGGATTCCAGTTGGCTTCGTCGGCGGCCGCTTCTGGTTCGTTGATGCCACCGGCGGCATCGGCGGGTTGATCACCATCCGCTGCCGGCGGTGGTGGCTCTGCCGGATCTATTGGCACGTTATCGGGCGGAACTTCCGGAAAGTTGACGATTCGTCCGCCGCCGCCGCCGCGATAGCGTTGCGGTTCATCATTGACCGCCGCCGCCGGTTCTTGCGGGGGCTGTGGCGGCCTTTCTTGCAGGCGGTTGAGCAGGTTATTATCAACAAAGTTGTTATTGTTGTTGTTGTTGTGCTCTTCCTCATTGTTATTATCATCATCATTGTTGTTGTTATTGTTGGCACCGGGGACGGCTGCTCCCGGTGCGCCCGCTGCAGCATCGGCACCTCCCGGACCAGCTCCGGCTCCATGCTCACCACCGTCCACTCCGTTTCCTGCAGCCTGGTTACCCTGTGCGGCAACATTAGGGGGTCCCGCAGCACCGCCTTCCGGGGCCTGAGGATCGTCCCGTTCCAACCACTCGGGCCCGCCACCGTGAATGATCTGCTCCCGGAGCCACACCAAGCCGATGAAGGTGAACAGGGTGCAGGTTACCACGAAACATCCGCGAAACACGTCGATGGTAATGTTTTCGGTAGAAAACATGTCGATCGGGAGTGTAAGCACCATTTCGATCGAACCGGAAAACAGGAACCGATAAGTACGGTACGCCGTCAGCGGAACCACCCCGAGCCATGCCAGCGCCACGAGAGTGTAGTGTATCCAGTACTGCACGGCTGTACCGACCGAGCTGAGCAGACCTTTGGCCACGTACTTGAGCGGGAGTACGCGTGGCATGTCGGGCGCGTAGATCGGCGTGAACGAGAACCGGTGGCCACACAGCTCGCAGTACTCCTTGCGCGAGTAACGCATCCACTGCATCAGGCAGTCCTGGTGGATCCACTTGATGCTTCCGGTACAGATGCACGGGTGAAAGAGGGGACGATCGGACTGCGCCTCGCAGCGGCACACCCGGCAGATGTCGCCCTCCATCGTTGCAGCCGTGTTGTACTCCTTTCCAGGGATTACGCGATCCAGCTGCTCAAGAGGTGCTACTACTCACTGTGTTCCGGTGGATGCTCGCTGGCTACAACGCGAACCAACCCGAAACACTACCAGCATTGTGGCACTGGCACGAAAGAAACAGGCCCTGTCCTCGAGAGTCCACGGACCGTGAAACCTTTGCTCTTTGATTAAGCACCTGATTTTCTAAACGGCCGCTCTGACCTTCGAACGGGTTGCTTTTACCGCACACCACACTCGCAGCAATCACGGCAAACGGCTTGTATTGGGTCGAGCCTGCCGGAGGGGGAAACGAAGGAATTGCGTTTCGCCTCTTTTTTTAACCGCGCAACTTCCTAACAGCCGACGAATTCGTGTAGACGGCGCGACCCCGACCTCGATGACACTGAATGCGGTCGAAGATTGCTTTGTTGATCCACCGAGCCGCCACCACTTTCCCTATCCGCGAATTATCGATTCGATTGTGAAGTGTGCATCGAAAAGAAAACGTATTTTTTCGGAACACGTCTAAGCAGTTTTTTTACGGGGACGACGATCCGAAATATTGCAGAGCCTTAGTTATCGCTCTAGGTTTTTTTTTTCGCTGTCACCTGGTTGCAAAATGGAGTGTAATGTCAGCTATCGTTGAGTAGAGATCCTGCAGATGAAACGTGCGAACGAATCGTCTTGTTGCTACGCTTCCGCTCTAGCTATAGGAATTCATTCTTGGCGGTCTTGATACGGACAAGGATATTTATTTGATCGCGTGAAAATATTAAATACCTTAAAACAACAATACAGAAGGACCTAAAAATTATATTCTGATCAATATTACCTGAGTGTAACTTTGCTCTGCAAAGGTAAACCAACCTGTGTATTGTTTTTCGTGAGACGATGTGGTTACAAGTGTCAAAATGTACAAATACTCAAAGTTCGAACGACATTTCATAACAATTTCTCATACTAGGGATCTCTACAGCACTGACGTCCGGAGCTAGGATTCTTTCGAAAGATGTAATGTGGTTTGCTAGTAATGTAGTAAAATAGTAATTTTCAAAGATATTTAAATCAGTGACGACGAGTGCCTTGGATTTGCTTAAACATTAATCACAAAAGGAGCTGTTTCGCCGCGAAGCGTCGCTTCTACGCTTTGCGTCGATTCACCGCTGTCAACTGTCAGAGGCTTTCATCGAAAACATAAACAAAGCTTGCGATCGCATGTTGCCCGAAATCACACCACTGAAGGGGAAAACATGGGACGGAAGGATAAAAGTAAAGATTCTATAAACAAGGACAGGGAACCTGGCGAAGCCGTTCTCTCGAAACATCCAGGTATGCCCAAAATGCAGCTCTGTGGAATGCCTGTGGAAAATTACAAATTGCAAAATTTACTTTTGCAGGAAAACGTAACCCGACTGCAGGAGTGTCTGAAAATGGCGATGAAATTCCGAAAAAGAAGGTTAAAAAGCACACCGTCGACGATAGCATAGTAGGAGGCACAACATCGGACCAGGTGCCGGGCATTGTGCTTAGAAAACAAGAGGGAAAACGAGCCAAAAAACGCAGGAAGTGCGAAGAGGCTCTGACGAAATCGAAGGACCTGCAGAAGGAGCGAACTGAAATTCGGGAATATTTGAATTGTTGGAGTGGCCAGCGGGAAAAATGGAAGTTTCAAAAGTTAAAGCAAATAATCATTCAAAGGCATATTCTTGACGAAAGCCACATAGATGCAGAAACGTGGCCAATTGCACTGGAATACGTGAGTGCGGCCAGAGGGGTCAGCCGAACCGTTTTGATAAAGACCGCCGAAACCGCGATACAAACACTGGATGCTGCAGTTGAGGACAACAATGATGATTCCTTGCACGCCAGCAGCAAGTACAAGCGGGCGAGAGAACTTTTGCAGTCGCTGGGATGAAACAGAGGATGTAAATAAATTTAAACACCGGCGAAGCTCGTACAGTACATTCAATGCTTGAAACGGTTTTTATTCCATTCAATGGAACTATACTTTCTAATTAACACACTTCACACATTTGCTGGCTTTACCACTTTTCGGAGGTCTCCGCAAGCATTTTACGCACTTAACGAAATCCATCGGATCGATGTTGAAATATGCCTACACAACAGTTACAATGGTACTTCTGGTACTTCCGGCTCACTTCGGCTTTCCCACCACATTCTGGACCCACGTCCTTAGCTTATCCGTGTCCTGCAACCCGACCAGCCGCTGCTCCACCTGACCGTTGCGGATCGCTAACAACACGGGAACAGAGGCGACCTCATAGTCCAACGCCAGATCGGTGTGCTCGTCGATATCAACCTATCAATATTGTTTATCAAAACATACGGTCGCTCTGGGTAAACTTAACAATACTGTACCTTGGCCAGTTTCACTTTGCCCGCGCTTTCGCCAATAACGGTTTCAATGCGAGGAGTGAGCATTCGACACGGAGCACACCATCTTCAAGGGAAAAAAATCCAAACATTAGTACCATTCCGATGACCTGTGACTTAGGTATATTACGTTGCGAAAAAATCCACTATCACCGGTTCCTTGCTGTTGCGAACTTTCTCGTCGAACTCTTGCGGGGACTGGATTTTGAAGATTTCCAACCGTGTAACACCGGTACTTATGGAACGAACGTTGGCGGATAGCGGCACCCGAAGAGCTAGGAGTTTTTGCAAAAGGGCCATAATGTGTATGGGACTGTCGAAAAGACAACTTTATAATCACAAAACGATTTTTTATA